>NW_010188001.1:0-36197 GCF_000695765.1 Mesitornis unicolor | reverse complement strand
CCTACTCTCTCCCATTGCATTTTGGGTGAATTTGTGGTTGTGACCTGAAGTCTTGTGCACAGACCACTGGGTGAAATTTCATTCACAGCAGATCTGTGGAGCTCTCTAACTGTGAGGAATTACTGTCAAATACTCCTGCATTCCCAGTGGGGAAGACTGTAATTAAGCAGCAGATTTTGAATTTCATTTTGGAATTATTTTATGAAATGCAATTAGACCTGGCAGTCAGGCGTTACCATGGTAGCTTTGTGCTGCTGCGTCATAGGCTTTTGCTTGAAGGAGGTCTAGGGTTTCTTTCCACAGCTTATATAAACACTGCACATGGAGTTTGTACAAATAAGTGTTTCTGGGGAGCCTTAGCTGTTTTCTGATCGCACCTGTTAATTATGGGTATTTATTACAGAAAATTATTATGCCAACTAATAGAAGATAGCCACCTAGTGGAAACACCACACCCTACTCCTGAATGGCTGTGGTGATGAGCGGTAGTGAGGAATCCAATTAAAGTTAGTTATGAGGACTAGAGTGCTTGTTAGCTCGTATTCTTGTGTGTTTGTGTCCTGAGGTGTTGACATTTCTTGCAGATTGTGTTTACTTGTTTTACTGTGAAGAAGGTAGTTTGTTTTCATAGCTCAAATCTTTCTCTTTCTTGACACTCCACTTCTCCAGCGGATAGTTGTGATAAATGTCGGTTTATGCTGCTGTTGTCTAGATTTGTTGTGTTGTTTTGCCCAGGCATTTAAGACATTTTTCATCTCGCAAAGGGAAGTTTTTGTTGAATTGAACTTTCAGTGGCTGAAACCATTTTATCTCCCTCTCACTCTACCACCTTCTTTCTGAATGCTTTCTTATTCCGGTTTTCCCCACCCCGAGGGGATTATCTGTGAGCTCGTATTCCTTCTGTCCAAGAAAACAGTTGAGAAAGTAAATGCTTCAACAATTGTAAAATGCATTAAGTGTGTAAATTTGTTTAATGCCTACATTTTTTGACTCGTTAGACTTAGCTAATTGCCATGCTAAAATGCCTGGGAAAGTGGAAAGTACTGGTTTGACTTGACTCCATGTTTATCCAGGTCAGTGGTCACTGTAAGAAGCATAAAAATTAGAAGTACCCTTAGCAAAGACCTGAACTTTTGGCTTTCTTTGGGGGAATAATGAAACTGCCAAGTTAGTTGTATTCCCTTAGGCTTCCTAACTCTTCATTTCTGGGCTGAGTGTGGACTCTGCTTCCCCAGTACCATTTGAAGGATGGATCATGTGTCTTTTCAGACTCCTCTGGGGTCCTGGCGATCAGTGTGTTCTCTGAGGAGTTTTAATTCCATAAGGGAGAGAAGACAGGGGACCTTGATCACACGGGCACTTTGCTCCCTGGAGCGTTATCTTGGTTCTGCTGAATGGATGGCCTTACATCACACGCTGCCCTCAGGCTAAGATTTGGGAGCTGGTGTTGGGTACGAGTTTGCACACAGTAGTGCCGTTTGCTGGTTACTGGCTGGCTTTCCAGTGGTGGAGTAATCTTAAGCCGGTTCCCGACAAACAGAGCCACTTAGGCATTCTGAGGATACCTTTCTGCTGACTACCAAGGAGCTAATCTTGCTGAGGCTGAGGAGTGTGATTTGTCTATTTTTAGGTATCGCAGCTTAGAGGTATGTCTGGCGGTGGTTCTGACAGTTGGTGCCCAGTTTGCCTTTTCTGCCCCTGTTTCTGCTTGCATGTTCTCATCTCTGTAATCCCCTCGTTCTTAATCTGCAGATTCTGTGAAGAACCAAAGTGAGGAATTGGCCTTTTCCTTCCTTCCTCTTGTAGTTTAGTTTGATTAGATATGATTTTCATGGGAAGCAAATTCTTGTTCACTTGTTATTGTAGGGATTGCCAGAGCAGAAGGAAAGCAAGGAATTGCCGTTGAAAATTGTTTTAATTATGTTTGAAACAGCCTCCCTTGATTGAACCTTTTTGCCTTCAAGCTTGCTCTGCTAGGGCTACTAGGACATTTGTGGGGTGTGTGTGCAGGCTCCCTGTTGGCACCTGCAGAGGTTTTTATTTGAGGTTCTATTTATGTTTCTATCTGGCCTTTTTGTTCCTGAAGCACTACAATGTAGGACAAAAAGGATTTATTTTTTTTTTAATCTATAAAGAAAGATGGGACATGAGATCAACTGTTTATCCTCATTTGTGTTTTCTTTCCTTGGTCCGTCGTAGGATTTGTTACTATCTAGATACTTTTATGGCTTAACTTGTTCGTGTCTGACATAGAAAGTTTTTTTTATGTGCTTGATAGCTGTAGTTTGGAAAGTTGGTTTTTACTTGAGTGACTGCTTTCTGAGTCTTCCATGTGCAATAAACTGTTCATAAGGTTATCTCTTGCATGTGTCTCTTTACAACTAAGTCACACTGTTGGTATGAGCAGTGTCCATGGAGGAAGGAAAGTTGAATCAAGCATTGCTTGCCCGAGTTGCCTTTGGAAACTAACTGAAAAATAGAGCACAACTTGTTGTTGGATTGCAGAACAGGAAGACTGTCCAAGTCAACTAACTCTGAGGAGAATAAGGAGAATAATGATAGGCTTGAAATAATTTTAACAAAATTTGTGTTAAAACAGATTCTGAATTGAAAAAACCATTAGAAAAAACTTCACTTTCGTATCTTCTTGTTTCAGTGGTGTGAAATTCTGTCTGAGTAACTTAATCTACAATATCATGTAGTAGTGTGGGGTTTTTTTTCACATAAAAAGACTGTAGAAAGCTTAATTGCCCCTACTGAGATTAAAAGGAGCTATGGATTATGGAATGATTTGAGAATTGAAGTAATGATGCAGGAGGTATTATTTCTGAATCTTTGTATTTGGAGGCTTTCATCTTAAGTTAATGGCTAGGACTGGTTGCATAACCCTGAAAATGCTGTCCTGTCGGTTTGCAATTTTATTTGGTATAGAAGGGCTATATCTTGAGAGTTGGACATGAAATACTTCTGTTTTGCAAAGTACGTATTCCATATTAGATTCTAGTTCATTTTAAACACCTAGCTGTCGAGAGGTAAAAACTAAGTAAAACTTTATATTCCGGTATAATTTATATCCTTCATATTTCCTTCCATAGGAGAAGCTGGGACATAGTTCTGTTCTTTCTGCAGTCTCCACAGTCATAATCCTTTAGGGTTTTTGAGGGCTGGTAACTGACCACACATGCTTGTGAATATGGATTATTTTTTTCTTGAGATTGATGTTAAGTAGATAAGACTGCTAGTTTTAATTAAATACTAAGTGTTAATTAATGATGCATTATTACTGAAATCTGCTGTAGAATCTAGGATATGACAGTATTGATTTAAATCACTGTCTTGACTGTGAAAGCACACTGGAAGCAAAGACTGTATTTTTCTATTTTTCATACTCTAACAATGTATTTCCCTAAGTCTTTAAAGGTAGCAAACTAAGTAAAGTAAATGTAGGTCTTTTAAAGCTATGGCAAATGTATAACATAATGACTGAATAGTTTGGAAATGGTAAAAAGCAGAAGATAATCGTATCACTTGCTCACAAAGAAAACATTGCTTGGAAAACTGTATTATTGCATTCTGTGTGTTCGTTTTAGTGTCACTCATACTGAAAAATGGTTTCTCTGTGAAGGTTATTTGATGTATTTGTTGTCTTCTTCTTTGAGGACTTGTCTCTTGCATTTTTCCAAAAGACAGTCCGTAGTAACATATTATTTCTTGATACGTTAATGTTTAGACTTCAAGTTGACTTTTTAAAAAAAAATAACATTTTTTTAAAATAACCCTGTAGCCCTTCTCAAAGAAAACAGAATTGTGTGGTTCCAATAGCTCATACACCTGAGAGGGGTTATGGCCACTGCCTGAAGCACTGGAGAGTTGCCACAGGCAACTGCATTATGGGTATTTAACCCAAAGTGAGCCTGTCTTGGTCAGGTGACAGCTGTACTGTGCCATAAATCTTACAGAGATGAGGTGATCAGAGCTGACTGAGAGGAAGAATGACCCCGAGTTGAAAACTAGGCTTTCTCGCAGTCTATGGAGGTGCATCTGCCTCTTGGGTGTTCTTAAATAATTTCTTCTGTTTGTACTTACTGTCTTCTACCATAACCATTCTGTTCTTGCAGAATATTCAGTGCGAGAGGAATGAAAAGTTTACAGATGCTGGATGTTTAGTAGAGAATTAATGATAATTTAGTTTACTTCTTAAAGTACATTAGTTTTGTCTCACAAATCACAATACCTCCTGTACTAATACACTTATTTTCATAGTAGGGAATTCACTAAATATGCAAACAAGCTTCAGGCTGAGGGAAAAAAAGGGTGTCATACAGAACTATGATAATGTTTAACTCAAGATATGATTGTGAAGATTTTTCTCCTTTTCCAAACCCATCTGATGGTTGTTTATAAAAATGAATTGGCTCTATTTATAACAAGTAGGTAGAGGCACAGAACAATAGGGTCTTCTCCAATACAGAACAATAGATGTGAACGACTGGAAGGAAAACCTGAGGAAACAGAGCTTCATGGCTGTTGGTATTTTTGCAGGCTTTGTGACAAAAAAAGCTTTTGTAGAAGAACATGAAGTATCATGAGGTAGTGCTAACAGTGTTTTTAGAAAGGTTTTCCTTCCTTGCCTAAAGAACAGCAGAGGGGAGGAGTACAGTAAAGTAGGCTTTATTTTTAATCATCTCTCCTTAGCTCACACTGAAGATGCTTGGATGAAAACAGAGGAGCTAAGTGTGACCAGAAGGAGTGGGAACTCAGCTGCAAAAAGCCTTGAGCAGCCAATCTTTACCATGATAGGGAGGAGAAACCTGGTGCTTCAGCTCCATCAGCAGAGCCACTGCAGGAGCTTTGCTGCTCTGACTTCTGCAGAGGGGCATTTTTCTGTCCAGGCTTTGCTCCCGTCCCTTGTGCTACCCCGTCCCTTGTGCTACCCCGTCCCTTGTGCTACCCCGTCCCTTGTGCTACCCCGTCCCTTGTGCTACCCCGTCCCTTGTTCTGGTGTGCATTTAATACTCTGAATCAACTAAAATAACTGCAGAAGCAGGATGTTGATAAGTTCTATGGAGATGCTCAATCACTGCACAGAGAGGGCAAGAATTAAGGATGGTGGTATGAATTTCAACTTAGCACTTGGTTTTCAGGTCAGTGATGACTAAGCTGATTTGTTTGGGAAAAAAAGAACAGTACCAGTGCTTGGAAACTTGAGTTCCTTTAATGAAGTCATGCTGTGCAGTTCACCTCATTCTGCGCTTTTTTCTTCAGTTGGTTAGCTGGTTTTGATTTATTTTTTCTCTTGATTCAGGCAGTACTGCTTCATAGATTGTAGTGTGAGATGCTTAGTGGTCATGCAGATTAAGGATGTATACACTTCAGTAAGAAATGTAGGTAGAGTCATCCATATGTGCACCTCCCTGTGGCCACTGATGAGAGAACTGAGGCACTGCAAGTATAATAAGAAGAGACCTTAGGCAGACAGCTTATGTAGGAGTAGAATTGAGGTCTCTTCAGCAGCACCTCAGTGAGGTGAGTCTTTGATTTCCTTTTTCCTGCTAAGCTGTACAGTGATTTTTAAAACGTATGAGCAAGCAGTAGATACTCTTTGTCCACTTGTTGGTGCCATGCGTGGACAAAGATGCTGGCAACATCAGTAAGAGAAACGAGGCATGGTTTGATGGGCAAATTACGCAACACTTAAAGTAACTTTTGTTCTTAGCTGTGATAAACTTTAAAATGTGTGAGCTTTCCAGTACTTTCAGTTCTTTCTTACTTTCCCTGAACATCCCATTTGTCAAAGCCTTTGATGCATAAAATTCCCAGATTTCTTCTGGAGTACAATGATCCAGTATAAACGTATTTGTTCTCTTGTGGACCAAGCTCTTCCCCTTTCCTTCGACTCTGAATTTCTACAAAAAGGTCAACACAATAGTCTCACATCTACCCAAAGAGAGTGTTGAGAAAGGGTAGTTGTCCCTCGTATAACTGTCTAATCTCATACTCCGTCTTTGTTCTTCATTTACATTTATTTGTAAAACAACTTTTGGACCCTTTGAATTGCTTTCCAGATTTTAACAGGTGGTCTGTTGTTCATGTTTTGTGCCTAGAAGATTCTGGGGTGACTTTTATTAATAGCTGTCTGATAACTCCATCGGTTACTTCTTGCTGTTACATGCTATGAAACATGTATTTCCTAGGTATGTTCATTCAAAACACTCTCAATTTAACATAACTAGTATGTATGATGTTCTGGTATGGCTACAATAGTACGTGGGAAAACTTAGTTAAACTGCAGTTTGAGATATGTACTTAGTTATATTGTAAAAGTAATCCAATTTTGGTATTCATTTATTTGCAAACTATGTGATTGACAAGAAAAGTTTTGATGCAAATATATATATATGTGTGTGTGTGTCTCTGTTTATTTAGGCTTTGCTCACTGCAGTAACATCTCAACACATAGAAATCCACGAAGGAACAGTGCTACAGGCTGTAAGAACATGTTACAATATCTATCTAGCAAGCAAAAATCTCATAAATCAAACCACAGCCAAGGCCACTCTAACACAAATGCTGAATGTCATTTTTGCACGTATGGAAAATCAAGCAGTGAGTATCTTAGTGTTTTATATAGAAAATCATTCTTAAAAGCAAACCAGCTTGAGATTTATTTTTTTTTAAATATTGTTAAAGCTTTTTGGGTTTCCCAACTTCTGTACTTTTGAAAAGAAAGTAATCTGATATCTTACATTGTTCTTTTTGTGTTTTGCACACTGAAATAGGTGGGATGTGGTGTTGGGGGTGGTTGTGCAGGTTTTAAACTTCTCATAGTGCTCCTCTATATTTAATGGATGTGTTCAACTTCAGTTTCTGTTGTCAGGCTGTTGAGATGCAACGCTACCTGCATAAGAATGCACGTAGAATACATTAGTGTTAGCGAAATGCTCCAGTGTTGTTGTGATGGTAAACACCGAAGAAGTAATCCATAATTAAAACAAAACAAAATCCGAAAACAAACAAATGTTGAAGTCATGTAATAATTTCCATTTTTTAACATTTTAATGTGTAGCAGTCACTAACAGATACTTACTTACCTGTCACTGAAATTGCTACTGTGAGTTGTCAGCAAGGGACCCCAGCACATGACCTGTGCCTTTACTGCTGATAATAAGGATCAGTAAGGCAAAGTAATTGTCCTTAGTCCTATTAAACAGACAAAAACAAACACCCAAAATAGAAACAAACAAAAAGCAGATGCCCAGATTTGAGAACTGGTTGAATTCCTAGCTACTTCTATAAGTAACTTTGCTGTATTATTGCAGACTTAAGTTTTGTCTAGGAATATGTAGTACTTCCTTGCTTACTTTCCTCTCAGAAGCAACTGCGTATTGGTATGTGGTACCATCACAATTGACGAGACTGAGACATTGTATTTATGATGAATTACGGCAAAAGCCATGCAGTACCTGAGTGCTTTGAGAAATCTGTGCAGTTGCTGTCCTTTTAAGCAACTTAGTAGTAGTAGTAATAAATAATAATAATAATAATAATACTACAATGGAAGGCTTCATTTTTGCCAAACTATAAACTTAGTCTTTATGCAAGGTGATAAGCAGTTCTACTTGTTTTGCACACTCAGGACAGTTATTTTAATACGATAACTAGCAAATGCTAGAGGGAATTATTTGAGCTGTAATTGGAAAGGTAGTATCTACTTGGGGATTTATAGCACCGCAAAAGATGCAGCGTAGAAAGCTTTAAATGGAAGAGGGCTGAGATCATAGTAGCTGAAAGAACCGTATAAAAAGTTACAAAACTTTTGGTCAGCACTAGGCCCTGCAGGGATAGAAAGCCGGTCCTTAGAGTATTGCCTCAAAGAACTCTCTGCTTTGGTATGACTTTAAGAACTGTTGTCTTCATCTGTTAGGCAAGTTACAGAGATTCTTCTCTTTCTGGGGATTCTAGATCAAGGAACCACAAAACTAAAATAGTCTGTCCTACAGTCTTAAGTATGATGATTTCTTCCCAAGGATCTGTCTTCTGTAATGTTTTGGAAGTGCTTCTCTTTTCAGTTTTAGCTCCTCCTTTTTTCCCCCCATTGAATATTTAATCAGTTTTGGTTTGGTTTTTTTGTGATTTGATTTGATTTTTTTCAATTTAAAGAAAAAAATTTTTTATTTATTTGTAAGTCTTTTCCTTAATACCACATGCTTGTAGGATAACAGAAGACTGTAAGTTCTTCTATGTACCTTTCAAAAAGAAAAAAACCTGCCTTGCTATTTCTCCATGCAGTCTTTGTATATTGTCACAGCTCCTGGCTGAACTTCCTTATAGGGCAGGCAGCAACTCCTGGTCCTATTCTGTGTGTAGTTTAGTCATCCGTCTTCCACTGTGAAGGTACAGTTACGTGTATTGTGCATAGCTGGGAAGCAGCCCTCTTGCAAAGGTTTATCCTATGGTATTAAAATTAATTAAATACAAAAGATGCATTTTCTTAAACTGTTGCAGCTTTATGAATGAACTGTATAAGCAGAGGCAATAGAAATTTCATGTTTATAAAATAATGTATACAGTATGTATACAGCTCATTGTTTTGTTTTGATAATGAAATTCCTGTGTGATTGCAATGTTTTTGTAGCTTCAGGAAGCCAAACAGATGGAAAAGGAAAGACACCGACAGCAGCACCATCTACAGCAGTCTCCAGTAAGCCATCATGAGACTGAGTCACCTCAGTTGAGACATATTCCAGCACAGGCTGATCAGCTGTCCAAAGAGCATGAGAGAGAGCTTGACCACAGCACAAATGATGTGGACAAGAACCTTCAAGAAGATCTAGAGGCAGAAAATGGATCTGATATTTCTAGTGCTGAAAACGAACAGACGGAAGCCGACCAAGCCACAGCAGCAGAAAGTAATCAGTGTGTATTTCTGTTTCATGGAGGGAGGGAAAAGGTCTGTCAAAAGAAAGGCTTGAGGATTGTCCTTTTTCCCCTTCTCCCAAATCTGGAGTCAGACATATATTTTCAAATAGCTGACAGATAACAAATGCTTATTTTTCTTGTTACAAGCATTAAACTTTGTCAGGAGTATCTTTTAGTCCTACATGCTGTTGTCACTGTAGCAAAGATTCCTCTTTGCACCTGTGTAATACTGTGAAAGTTTTTGAGAATAACATCTCAAAAACAGTGAGTTTTCAGTGTTTAATATACGTGAAAATACAAAATTGATGTATTTTGTTGGCATAGGTCTGTGGGTTAATCACCATTTACAGGTTAAACACTGTAATGTTTATGTTCTGCAAATACAATTTTCAAAGCATCCAAACACCACAGAGCTTTTTTTAAACGTATATTCTCTTATTAATACATTTGTAATTGATTTTTAAAATATTAAATACAAGTAAAATATCTCCTTAGTTTCTGAGTTTGTCAATATTTGTTTTGGTTTATACTTCTTTTTAAAGGTCTTTCTAAAGCTGATGGAGGAACATATGATGGTGAAAGCAATGAGTCTGAAGAGAAGGCACAAGAAATTGTAGAAAGTATTGTGCAGGAAATGGTGAACATAGTAGTTGGAGGTATTACATTAATATATGTCTAGTCAATGGCAACTGCAGTCTGAATCTTGACATAATTATTTTAACACTTCTGAATATTTAACTAAAATATGTCATTATTTAAATAACACATGCTGAAGAAAACAGTTTCAGTTGTCTGACCTTAGCCGCGCATTATTTAACAGTCAAATAGACAAGATTTCATACATTAATTTGCACTCTCTGTATTGGAGACTGAGGTTCTTTTTAAAATACAAATTCTCGTTCCTCTTATTTTTCTGTTTTGTTTCCACATACACTCTTCACAAATGGGTCTGTCTCTGTAGTGGCAGTGTCAGCGCTACTTTTTTCAGTTTGTTGGAAAGCATGTATCAAATCAGTGACTTGCCCCCCATACTTCTTGGAAACTTGGTAGAATGGTTAATCTGGCAATGTAAAGTTATATGTAATTTTTTGTTGTAACTTTCATTAGTGGAAATTAAGAGTATTTCAATTTCTTTTTTTGTTGTATCATGCCATGTAAATTCTACCTTAAGGTTCTCCTTATGATACTTGACTTCTGATCAGTTTAGGGTTTAACTGCTAGATTTAAAAGCTCTTTTAAATTTGGATTCTTATGAAACACTTGTTTATATTTTTTACATCTTTTCTGATAGATGTGGAAGGGACTGCTGAAAGTGCAGGTGGTGATGGCACAATTGTAACGTCAGAGGATGGCAGCGACAGTGAAAACATTCAGGCAAATGGAATTCCAGGGACTCCAATTTCTGTTGCTTATACACCATCTTTACCTGATGACAGATTATCTGTCTCTTCCAACGATACTCAGGTACAGGCATTTATAAATTAGGAAATACTGAAAAAAGTAATGTATTTTAAGTGTTAACCAAAACTTGCGTAGAGTGTTTAATATAATTCCATAAAATAAGTTTCTCAGATGAATTTCAGGCATGAAGTAATGTTCTAAGCATTGATCTGTTTTAATGCACTATTTAAATTAAAGTTTTGTAAGTAAATTTTGCATGTGATGCCTATTTTATCCTAGCATATTTCTAGCTGCCCCAGAGTACACTGTTCGAAGATTAGAGAACTCGGTTCCCTGTTTTTAGAAGTGTTCCTGAGGAAACTCGAAAACTAGCATCCAATATACATAGTGAAGAATATAGCCAGTTATGGACTCACTTGTATAATTTCAGTGTGCTCTTTTCAAATGAAAAATTGAAATTTCAAGCCTGTAGCATGACCTTACTGCATTGATTTCAGATAAAAAGTTTCATATCTGAGAGGATTTGATTTTCAGTAACAAAATAGATGTGAATAGGTACTCCCTCAGTTGTCTCAGATGTCTGCATGTATGCACTGTCAGCTGACAGAGGGTGTCTGCTGTCGAAGTGTGCTGAGTAATTAGGTTTGGGAAAAATAGATTTTAAGCTTAAAAAGCCACAGTCACATATGCCATACAAATAGAAGATTAATGTTAAACATGTTGCTTCTATAAGGAACAACAATACAGAATTGCAAGAACTTACTGTTGGGGGCGATTATTGGACCATAGAAGTTTTACCAAATGTTTCTCGCACAGATATGTAAATACTCGCATTCCGTTAAAATGTCAAGTCAATTTTTTTAAACTAGTTATCTGCTGAAAATGTCTGAAGGCAATTCACTACAAGTTACCTTATTTTAACTTGACCTACCTAATTTCATGACAGTCTTTAATTAATCCTGACTTTTTACTGAGATGGTAGTTTTTATTAGTGAGTTTGTTCATTTTAACTGGACTGCAGAATATTTTGTTCTGTTTTAGTTTAGTCTTGAGACCATAAAGCTATAGTGAATTGGTTATATTTGTATAATACGTTAATTTCTTGTTGCTAGGAGGTGGGGATTTTTTTTTTTCACCCTGCTAATACAAAATGGGATACTGAAATATGTTAACTTCTTTAGGAATCTGGAAATTCTTCAGGACCTACCCCTGGTGCTAAGTTTTCCCACATTTTACAAAAGGATGCCTTCCTTGTATTCAGGTCACTGTGTAAACTCTCCATGAAGCCCCTGTCAGATGGACCGCCAGATCCAAAGTAAGTAGAATTAAGAGTTCTCATAATGAATGTTCTCTATTGGAAAATAAAAATAAATCATTTAAATATTTTTGAGTGGTAGTAATAATAATAATAAATAATGATATGGTAAAAAGAACCTAGAAACTTTAAAAGGTACTTCTGTGTTTTAATGCATCTTATGTATGTTAAATGAAACCATCTGCTGCTACCCGTTTACCTGTTTAGAAGTTTCTTAACAACACCTATGCTTCCTATAAGTGCATCAAGTTCTTCCTAGTTGCTCTTTATAAGACTTTTCAGAAGGGTTTGTAAAGAAAGTCTTCAAGTATTTTTCGTCTTGGCTAACGTTGCTCTGCTTTTAAGCAATACCTGGGTTCGTAACTGTTGCTGTTTATGCCCCACAATTTCTCTTGCATATTGGGCATTTGGTACATAGACCAAACTCTACTTCATCTTAATATAAACTCCTCACTTTGAGCTGATACTGGTTATGATAAACTCATTATATAGTGTTTCAGTCTTTTGCTCAGATTGGACACTTCTGACAGCTTCCTCAATTAAAACACAAATTTTTTGAAAACAAAGTCTTTGTCTGTTTTAGAAATCTTGTCCTCTGACCGAAGATACCATGTTTTCAATTTGACTTAGAGAATTGCACATTGTAAACAACAAAAACCAAAAGTCTTTTCTATAGATGGGTGCCGTATCAGTTAGTTGTGAGTCTTGGCAGAGAACTTTGCTTTTCTGATCTTGGATAGAATTTATATGCATTGTTTTACACACATTAGGAACAATTAGTAATAATTTTCAAAAGAATGCTTTTTTGTTCCTAAGATACTAAAACTGTAGTATGACTTCTGATGACAGTCAAAGGCTCAGTATTCTTCAAAATAAAGTAATCTTTACTATTCCAAGGACTGACTTTTAAAGCAGGTAGCTTTAAGACGGTTAAATTTAATCTCTGATGTGTGTCGTGAATTTAATAAGCTGAAAAAAGTATCATGCAGTAGAAGGGGTTTTGAAAGATAAGTATAGAACTATTTTCAAATTATTACTTAGGGATGCACTATGGAAAGTCAAGACATTCAAGGATGAAGACTGAGGCATGAGGTTTTTCCTCACTGTTTATGAGAATTTGTCTTCCAGGAAATGCCATGAAAATTCTGTGGCTTTAGTCAGTTCTCTGAGACTAAGACTGTTCATTTATTAAAGACTTTAATGGATTAACTCCTCTGGAAGAGCAGCAATAGGTTTTGAGGCACTTGGAGCATCTCACCTGAATCCATGAAGTCGTCGACGTTCATATTAGAACTGATTAAGCTTCTCCTATAGAAGAAACAGGAGGAAACGGCATTTAGCTGTGACGGCATTCAAAGACACATCCTGTGTTTGGAGGAGTGCCTAGAATTTATCGGTGGTTCTGAGGCATTGATGACTTGTTGAACTATTACAAACATGCTGTAACTGGAAGAGGAGGCGTAGGATATTTACAGCATTTTAAAAAGAGTCTTCTCTGCCTCTTTAAAAATCGTGCCAGTGAAATTAGCTATGAAGTCTTTAAGGAAAATGTTTTTAGATTTTAAGTAACTGGACATAGAGCTTTAGCTTAAAATCACAGGGCTTGAGAATTGAGATGAAGGCTGTGTTTCCTAGGAACCCGCTTAATGTCTTTATCTCCTTTTTCCCTGGAATAAAATATGGGAAAGAAATGTCTTGAAGGTTCAATTAATAGATTTTTAGTCCTTAAACTTGTTTTAAATAAAGTGGGCTTTACACATCATACAGAATTGGTAAGGCCAGCAAGGTAGGATTTCAATCATGAGCGGAGACTTGCGTGGAAGTAGGTGATATTTAATATTTTATTTATGATTGAAATTCTTTTCATATTTAGATTTTTATGTTTCATAGCAGAGTATGGTGTGGTCATGTGTTCTCTGCATACTTGATGCAACATGATGCAAAACTGAAGCCTTTTGCATCAAAGGAGAGTGCTGTGTTAGGTTCAGTGCAGTTGTGGCTTGCCCAGACCCAGGCATTTTCTTGAAGATCTCCTAGAGGCAGCTGTCCCTGGGACACTTACTGTGACCTGCAGCCTATTAGAAGGAATGGAAGGAACAAGTTCCTTACTCAATTTGACTGATTAAGTTTTCCTTCTGAGGAGTGTCCTTAGACAAAAAGTTTAAACTTGGGATAATATTCTATGAATTTGAAATGGTTGGAGAGTGATTCCCCCCTCATCCCACTTTTTTTGCCAGTTGTGCAGAAATAATTTATTTGCAGCACACTAGTTGTTAATTTGCATTTTTGTTTTTAGCTAGACTTAATTTACTTTTTTTCACTGCACATGTATTTTTGCAGTGTACAGCAAATAAATACCCAGCTACTGTGCATGTCATGTGTTGGCTTGAAGCTCCCCTTACCATGTCTGGGCTGTACTGTATAAAAAACTTCCTGTCATTGTTCCTTATGTTTCATAAGTATCCTCTGTCAGTGGTGCTTGTTCAATGAAGGCTGTGGACTGTCTTGTTGGGAAAGTGATTTGTGTCTTGAGCTGCTCTTCAGAAGAGCTGTAGTCTTTTTTGAGATGATCAGAAGTGGGAAGGAGCATCAGGAGTCAGAGGAAAGAAAGCTTTCACCCAGAATGCTATTTAAATTGCATTATTTTTTCATAGATACAGATTTCCTTTACACTTTTTTGTGTTTGTGTCTGGTTTGGTTTTGGTTTGTTTTAAAGCATAAATAGCAGCACTGTTCTGACATGAGTCTGTATGAAGCATGATGTTACTGTGGCGCACTTGACAGCATAGCAGTTGCCCAGTTTTGCTATTGCCATGCTTAAAATAGGCATGTTATATGTCTTAGCTGCCAGTGACTGATAAACAAGATAAAACACTGTATTTGAGAAGAGATTTCAGTGTTGGGAGGAAGAAGGTCAGGCAGTACAGCTGTGGTCTCTTTCCATGCTGGTGGAAGTAGAGGAGGAGAAGGAATTTCCACCTTTTAGCCAGGGTTCTGTAGATGGGCTGGATATTTTAGAAGGGATCTTCCAAAAATTTTTTTAAAAGGAAATAATGCTCCCTGCCATCCTCTGGCTAAGGTAGACAGCATTGCCTGCTGTTGCTGCTGCTCTGCAGTGCTGTATTGCAGAAGACAGAGTGGCTCAGTAGTAATGGAAACAGCAACTGGAACTGGTTATTCTTGCCCACCTTCTTGGCTGAAGAGTGGCCACTTCAGCAAAAAAAAATGAACTTCTATTTTATGACTTTCTACACCAGATTGTGTCAAATTTCAGTTTTATTTCATGAACTTTCCGCATACAGATTTGTTGTGTGTACTAACTTGTGAAGAGAATGTGTAATTTTTTATGACTCGCACTGAGCTGATGTGCTGTATTGTTTTATTCCAGATCTCATGAACTGCGGTCAAAGATTCTTTCACTGCAGTTGCTTCTGTCCATTCTGCAAAATGCAGGACCTGTCTTCAGGACAAATGAGATGTTTATTAATGCTATTAAGCAGTACCTTTGTGTTGCACTGTCAAAAAATGGAGTCTCATCCGTTCCAGAAGTTTTTGAACTTTCACTTTCCATATTTCTTACCCTCCTCTCAAACTTTAAGACTCATCTGAAGATGCAGATTGAGGTATGTTATATTAATTTCCAATTTAAAGGATGGGGTGCCATTAAATGAACATCTGTTTGTATTTCTGTGTAGCTTGGTCTTGGTTAGAGAAATTTATTTTCCTTTCTGAATCTCAGCTTTTGTGTAAGATTTGCCAGGTCTTCCCAAGAGCATAGAGGCTCTTTTTCACCCAGTGACAATGGAATTGCTTGTAACAATGCCCTTGAAACCCCCTTCAAATAAACCTGCAGCCTTTCCTTTAGGATACTTAGAGATTAAATGAGATTTGCTGTGTAACATCAGAAGTAATGTGATGGTTGTGGTATTGTTGAGTTGTTTGGTGAAGCGGAAAGAGTTGGAAAAACTTTTGTAGGGCTGTTTGAAAAAATTTCCATCACAATTTAACTAGAACATGAAATGATGTACCTTACAAAGAAGTAGGCCATTTCATCCCTTAATAACAGACATTAACATAAACAAATTTTACAGTGCAAAATTTCCTTTGATTTACTCTGTGCTTGAGGTGAATTTTTACAATCATAGCTTATTATGCCCATACTCACTGCTATTACTATTTTAGTTATTTAAAAGCAGTTTTCTGGTGGCTGTGGCTGTGGCATGGTATTATCACAGAATGACGCTGAAGCTCAGAAATGAGTAGGTTTGTGAATAAGATCTGCAAACTAATATTCAATAATGCGATTAGGAAGTTTTATCTCTGCACTGCATAGTACAAATTAAGAAAATGAGTACACTTTTGCAAAGGCTATGTAATATATGGTTTTGCAAAGGAATTTTAGAATAAAAAAGACTTGAAATGCATTGTGGCTTCTCTTTGGGATCACTTGAGAAGATTTATTTATCTAGGAAAATTCCAGCTATTTGGATTTTGTAGCCACTTCAAGGCCTACATCAACATGCTTACTGAATAAGATAATCTCATTTCTCAGGTCTCAGAAGGTGTGTGTACAATTTAACTCCTTGGGCTCTAAGTAGAGATAAGTCCATGTTCTTAGCTGTAAGAGTTATGCAAGTCCTGACAGACATTGGGAATTTTCTCACTGAGTCACAGGAGAAATCAAGATGTATGTAGAGGCTTTGGTCTTGACTTCCAGTTCTTGTGCCATGGAGTACAGGCAGCTTCTTGGAAAGGTTCTGTCCGCTTGAACCATGTGGGTACTCGCTTGTGAGTCCCACGTGTTAAAGATCTTAATTCCATGGTGCATAAAGTGGTAGTGTGTGCAGTGTGTTCCCACTGTTCATTTTGGTAATTTTATGTTTTGGGAGTCAATGTGAACACTGAAGCGTACGGATTGCCCCATAAGTGTGGAGGTTAAGAGCATGAAAAGATGCTGAGAAATGTTGATAATGTTGCTGTTATAAGGACCTTGAATTGAGGGATTTCTTCATCTATTGATGTAATTGTATAAGTTGATATGTTGTGGCAGCTTTGGAGGAAGAACCTCATTTTGCCAGTGCTATGTCAGAAGGATATTGTGATCTGATCACTTACCAGATGTTTTTTGATGCTTTTTTGGGGGGAAGAAGCAATAGAATTTTCAGTATTTCCTTGAGCGTAGCTTGGATAGAAATACAGGTTTGGTGATTGATTGAACATCCTGTGAAAATATGATGCATTTTGGAGACTTTCGAGACAAACTGTGTGTGTCCAACAAGACTGTGGTGCATGTGCAGTGTTCAACACATCAGACGGACTGAGCTTCTCTTCCAGTCACACAGCTTGCTTACCAAAAAGTGTTGGGCTTGGTATATGTTCACAGAGCTTAGAAGTCTGCATGTAGGTGGTAAATGCAGTGCAATCCAGCTTTCCTAACAGAAATTTGATGAGCTTCCATCTCTGCCATCCTTTCCCCAAATTCCAAACAGAAAATGAAAATATATCTAAGGAAAATTGTATATAGGATACCCTACACTATCGTAGCAGCTTCTGGAATATGCTAAATGAGGACCATCACCACATAGCAGGGCCGCATTTCCTCCTCTCAAGTATGAAAGACAAGAGCTTGATGCTGCTAAAGTATCCATCTATTACAAAGTACAGGGGACAGTAATTTCTAGAAGCTTATCCTTTATCCTGCTTGTGAGCTAAGAATTCCTCTTCTTTCAGCTACTGATCCTAAAGGTTATTCAGAAGATGTGGGTAGACAAGTAGATAACTTCATATTCGGTTTGTGTCTTGGAGCTGTAAGGAGAGCCATATGCTCTGATTTATAATATGCAAAATCTATATATTTTGGGATTGAAGCTGCATTCTTCATCTGTGTAAGAAATTTTGGCATATTTTGAAATAATAGTTTCAGATTCTGTTGGAAGTGACCCTCCTGTGGTCCTCTGACTTAAATATTCAGCTAACACTGCCCTCTGACAGCTAAAATCATTTGAGTCATACCTTAATCGTGCTGTATTTCTAAATGGGTCACTGAATACATTTGCAGCAAATCAAGTCATAGGTATCAAGGGATTTAAGGTGTCGTTTAGCTGTACTTACCTTTACCACCCTTTCATAACTCTGAATAGGCTCTTAAAACTCTTATTTTCAGTTGACCAAACTAAATAATTAGCTCTTTTCCATTTTGCTTTTCTGATACGCTAGGAATAAACTCAGCTCTGTGATGTGAATTGCAATAAGTAACATAGTGATAGATAGCATTTTTCAATATCTGAAATGTAAATAACTGGTATGTTTTTGAGAAGCTGTTCATTTCAAGATGTGCTTGCCCAAAGGTGACACCAGAAGCAAGATGTTGCCTCTGTCTGAGCAGAGATAGAGAGACAGAGATCTAAAGTGTGTTTGTAATATGCAGACCTTGCAGCTAATTTCTCTTCTAGCTTAGATTGAGTTTAATATTTATACTTCAGGCTTTTTTCTCTTCTCCATCAGTGGCTTTTTTTAAAAAATTCTCTACCACAAATAAGAAAAAATTCCTGGTTCCAGAGTGTATATAACATGACTGTCTTTCAGTAAAAAATCAAAAAACAGCAAATATGTGACTAAGGATTGATCATAGCGTGACCTTTATTAAAATTTTATGTCTTCCTCTGTTTGGATTACATAAAGTTGTGGCTAAAATCAGTCTAGTACTCTTGAGTATATTTAAGGACTTGAAAGTCTTTGATCTGTTACGTGTTGAACTCCTTTCATAGGGATAGTTTCCTTGTTACAACTAGTAACTGGGATTGTGCTGTGTGCCTCTTCTTCTCTAAAGAGGCCGATAAAATGGAAATACTGTTAGCACGTTCTGCTTGAGGAAATAGCTTACCATCAAAGTTGCTTAAAAATCAGTGTTGCTGTCCCCAGACATGTGACTTAAAGCAAAATTAGCCTTACACTTATCTCTGCCTAAAAATCTCTATAAAAATTCTGTGGTATAAGGGGATATCTGATACTAAAGCAAGGGCGGTTATGTGCTTGGATATTTGCGTGCTGCTATCAGAGAAGAGGAGCTTGATGACTTGAGACTGTGGTTCTAAAAAAAAACCCAACAAAAACGTTTGTTGGAGGATTTGGTAGCCACAACAGGCTATGGAGAGGTGAGCTCTCCCAGGTGCAGAACGGTGGTGTGATGTGATGCTGGGTAGGACGGTGATGTCATGCCACGTAGCAGTTCACATTTTGAGTTCATTCACTGTTGCAGCAGCTGCTGCTGCTTTTGAAGAAGGGCGAAAAAGCCTGCCCTAGCTGGTAAGCACACTCAGCTGAAATAGTCAGCCTGTAATACTCATGGGTCTGGCAAGGGACAAACTGAGAGGGGATAAAATAGTCTCTGTTCCAAACAAAATCATCTGTTCTTAAGCGATTGCAGGGAAAACTCTAGGGAAGAGTTACTTTTCTATTAATGGACTGGCGGTGCTTTTTAAGCTGTGCCTGACCAGTGCCCTTTTTCCCATAAGCTAATACTGTAGAGTGATTCTTTTGTGTCTTCTAATGAAGGTCCAACACTTTAAATTAGCATAAGTGGCTGTTTGTTATGTTTGTGCCATAGTATCATAATCCTATAGAGAATATCTTTTGTGGTGAGGTAAGAACTCTCCTTTCAGAATCCCAGATGAGTTCTTGCAGCAGCTTAGACTTCTTGTTAGGCTAAATTGTCCTTCAGGGCTTCACATCATTCCCAGTTCTTCTGGTTTTGAGTGATTGGAATATAAAACAAGTTTTCATATGGACAGAACTCCAGAAGTGCATAAGTAATAATTCCAATTCCTAATACAAATGTATGAAGCATAAGTTGTATTTCCTCTTTTCTTCCTTTTCTTATTTCTTATCTCCTATACCTCTAAAGTGCTGCTTTCAGAATTATGTGTGGCAGACTGTTGGCCATCAAAGTTAGTGACTGTGTTTATAATGGATTTTTTCCCCCCTCTCTTCCTCTAATATTAGGTTTTCTTCAAAGAAATTTTCCTGTATATCTTGGAAACGTCTACTAGCTCATTTGATCATAAATGGATGGTTATTCAAACACTGACAAGGATATGTGCAGGTATTAAGGACAGTTTGGTTGTAGTTTTTAAATTTTTATGCTAAATATCGAAACTGTACTTGCCTTTCATTGAATGATTTAGTTTTTATTCCAAATTTGACAATGTCACTCTGTTTATAGATGCCCAGAGCGTAGTGGACATCTACGTGAACTATGATTGTGATTTAAATGCAGCAAATATATTTGAAAGGCTTGTTAATGACCTATCAAAGATTGCTCAAGGAAGAGGTAGCCAAGAGCTTGGCATGTCCAATGTTCAGGTAAAAATTCCACCAAACTTTATGAACCTTTGTTTCTTGGCATGATATGTTAAGACTGAACTCTCTATTTCTCTAATGTATTGCTCTTGAAATTTTTTCTAGGAGTTAAGTTTGAGAAAAAAAGGGTTGGAATGTTTAGTATCGATCCTGAAGTGCATGGTGGAGTGGAGTAAGGATCAATATGTAAATCCCAATTCTCAGACAACACTTGGTAAGATATGAGGCATGGTTCTTCTGGCTTTATTGAAGAGGTGCTACAGGAATTTAGTGCATTTCTGCAGTATTTTGGTACTGTTAGTGTACGATTGGTAAAACCTCTTGCATTAAAAAAAGAGAGAATAAACTTTTTTTTTCCCTTTGGTAGAAGTATTGATAAGTTTGGATTGGTGTTGTTTGAACAAGTTGTCTAAGTTGTCTTTTCTTAATTGTATGAATTCCTTGAAAGCAACTGCACTGAAAATTACTATATCTTGTTATTATCTGTGCTTCTAATTTTAAAGAGACCACAAAACTCACTTTGAAGCTCCCCTAATTTCATCTTACTTCATACTGATTATACTGAAGTAAGCTGGATGGAGAGTGGTTTTTTTATTTATTAATATATAGCTATAAAACTTTCAATGTTGTAAGCAGTGAAGTAACTAAATCCTTACTTATTTTAATCTTGTTTACATTTGACCTGAGATGAAAAGTACTAAAGTTATACCAGAAGTTTCAGATTAAGTGCTTAAAGTTGGTAGGTAAAGTAATCAAATTTTTTAGAGGTGATCATCTCGACTGTCTTGTGAACTGAGAGCACCAGCTCCTTGGCAGGTCTGATTACAAACACTTTTAGAAGCTTTATTTTGAAAAAGGAGAAGAATATGATTTGCTTTCAAGTCAAAGGTAACATTGGCCTTGAAAATAAAAGGAAAGATCTGTAATTGGGTTTCTGAGGTTCCTATATTTTTCTCCAAGTGCCACAAATTACAGTTTTAGTTGAAGATTTAAATTTCAAGTATGTGATGGACTGAAAAAATCCTTCTTGATACCTTCTAGTGATTTTTTTTGGTGGTGTTATTTCCCAACCAAAACAAAAGCAGAATATTTATTAAAAATAAATGGTACATTGAAGATAACCCTAGTAAGTTTCAGAAGCCTTCAGAGAGGATTTCAAGAATAACCTGTGATTTTAATTTCAGTGTATGTATTTTGTAACCCTTTCCAATTTATAGGCCAGGAAAAGCCGACAGAGCAGGAGAGCAATGAAACCAAACACCCTGAGACAATTAACAGATATGGAAGCTTGAATTCCTTGGATTCTACTGCTTCGTCAGGAATTGGCAGTTACAGCACGCAGATGTCTGGCACTGACAATCCAGAGCAGTTTGAGGTCCTAAAGCAACAAAAGGAAATAATAGAACAAGGAATTGACTTGTGAGTGGCTTTTTATCACCCTTGGGAGGGTGGATTCTTTTGGAGCTATGAAGATTCCTGGGTTTTTCTTCCTTCTCCTCATAGATACTCATCTTGTGTTAGGAAAAAAACTCTGGATGTAACAGCACTTCCTCTGGTGAAAGAGTGCTGAATGGTGTCCCCATTGGAGCCTGTCAACAGTGTTTTGTGTTAACCTAATTCCTCACAGCTAGAAGATGAGTACTCTGAATGTTTGTTCTTTTTTTTTTCTCCAGACCTGCTTGTCTAAAAATAAGGTTTTTATTTGGATAAAAAGAACATTGAACTCGTGATCAGCTGAATATGACCCGTTTTAGTGTACACATTACTGATGAAAGTGCCTATATGCTTAAGCTGATGCTTCCTTCTCTGTAATTAACTTGTCATGTTTAGAACTGGTGGATAGTGTAATTATTATCAGTGCAGTCTGACGTGAATCTTCTGTGTGACTTCGGCCTTGTCACCTCATTTCCTCAGTGAGGTCCCTTTATGCAAAAATAGAAGTTTTCTGCAGTATTGTTCTCAGACCCTGAACAAAACCATGCCTTAGTCCTTTAGGATTCAGTTCCTTTTGGTTACCTGGTCCCCTGTCGTGCACATTTCCCTTCTTCCAGGCAAGATGCAGATTTCTTACTGTTTTCATAGAGATTAAAACAAAGAGCAACAAAGCATAATTGTTCCTTTCCAAGCCAAGACTTTGCTATTTTTGTGGAATATTTTTTTCTTCATGAGTGCCAGGTTAAATGATAGTGTTTAGCTCCTTTTAGTGGGAGCTGCTTGAATGCCATGCTGGCAGTTGTGTAGCAAAGAAGAGGAGGCTGTTTACAGAGGGGAAAAAAAAACCCAACAAAATCATCCAGTGATGAAAGGAATAATCATAGAAGGGAATAGCTCTTTCCTATCGAATGCACAGTTTGATAAACTACTTACTACATAGTTTTTCAATATCTCCTCCAAAATTATTGAATCTTTTTTACTTAAGTAGGTAAAGCATTGTGCATGGATAAAAGGGTTAACTCTCATTTCATCCTGATCTTGATTGTACAGATTCAATAAGAAACCAAAGAGGGGGATTCAGTACCTGCAAGAACAAGGAATGCTCGGCACTACCCCTGAAGACATTGCTCAGTTCTTGCATCAAGAGGAAAGATTAGATTCAGTAAGAAAATTGTTTTCCTGGTGGTTGTTTTTGCTCATGCTGATGTTTTTTATACCAGTTGCAAATCACATGATAGTGTTTTAGAGTGTATAACATTCTCCTACAATGAAGGAAAGAAGGGAAACTTCTCTTTGTAAGCTCCAGGAATGTGAACTGGAGCTTATGTGGCAGCTATACCCTGTACTATATGCATCCTGCAGTTAACTAGGAGCAGCTTCCTAAACTATATTTACTTCAGCCCAGTAAGGGACTGCCAAAAGTAACTGTCCTTTAGAGACTGCTAAAAAATAGTGCAGCGCAACAAGACGAAGAACATTTGTTGCTGCCTCCCAAAGGAAAGTTATTTATATCTAGACTAGTTCTTTGGTTTTATTTGCAGCTAGCAGCTGTTGCTGGACTTGGGAGGGTCCTGCAGTATCTGGCTGAGGAGGGTGGGAATATGTCATGTTGGTATTGTCATGAAAAACGGCTTTCTGCAACAGCAGTCTGCACCATTGTGCTTAGTAGCCACTCCTGTTGTTTTTGAAGGAAAAGCTTGCATATGCCTGCGTTTGCAGCTGTGACTGAAGTCACAAATTTTCGTATTAGAACTTAGAATCAGCAATTAAAACAGTTTTTTAACCTCAGTTTACATATACAGACACAGTATTTTACACTGTACTGTGTTGGTGTTGACAGTGATCAGCTGGATATATTTGAGTACCAGCTATTTATATTTGAGCATCACTTGCATGTGTTTGAAGACTGTGTTCTAGTGGTAATAAAGTAGAGTTCAGTAAGCTTTTCATTCCTGTAGTAAGTTTTCTAACTACAAAAATCATTACAGCAGAGAGCACTCCATTGTTGGTAATAGTAACTTTGTCTTGTGCACATGTGGAGTTCATCTAATAGAAAAGAAAGTTACATGAGTAGAACCAGAGAAGGAGGAAAGTAGGCAGATATGAGCATGTAAAAGAGCATTATGATGGAATATATGGCCAAAATACTTGGCGTTAGAGGTAGAGAAGAAGCAGGAATATGTCTTAGTTAACTGCATACAGGCTTCTCATTTTGTGACATACATGGGCAGAATGACTGTTGTTCCTATTTACCTTTTTTTCCCCCAGAGTAAATGCACTAGTTTGTGTTTTCTGTTCTTATTTTAGACTCAGGTTGGGGAGTTCCTGGGAGACAATGATAAATTTAACAAAGAAGTCATGTATGCATATGTAGACCAACACGACTTTTCAGGAAAAGATTTTGTTTCAGCTCTGCGCATGTTTCTAGAGGGATTTCGTCTTCCAGGAGAGGCTCAAAAAATTGATCGCCTCATGGAGAAATTTGCTGCTAGATATTTAGAATGTAACCAAGGGTAAGCTATACTTTATCTTCAGAACCTTGGAAAGCTGAATAATAAGTCAAAAATCCTAGTATATTACATTTACTGTTCTTTTTCTCCTTTCCCAATTCAGGCAAACTCTTTTTGCTAGTGCAGACACAGCGTATGTCTTAGCTTACTCAATTATCATGTTGACAACAGATCTTCACAGTCCACAGGTATGTTGCTAGAAAAACATTTGTGCAATCCATAGATATCTTAGTTTCAGGCTTTGTGACAACGTGCGTAAGAAATACGGTGGATTAAGTTTGTGTATCTTTTAAGAAGCAGTATTGTGTTTCATGGGTGGTGAGATTTTTTAAGCTGCTTTCACTAGACCTTTCTGTAGGGTATCGTTTCCCTGCTCTGTGTTGAACAGGAGTTGTGTGGATTTGCTTTTGTATTATGGCACCCACACTAGTGATCTAACCTACAGTCAGAGCCAGAACTTGTGCAATTACTTACCCATTAATTTTATCATGACTTTGCTCTTGATTTCAGTCTGTATGAAAAATAATGCAGCTTTATTTTGATAAATACAGCTTACTTCTGCAGTGCATAATATTCAAAGTTGCCATAATTAGTCGTCATCATTTATTTAAACAGAATCTGGAAAGAGTATTGAACTCTTTTCTTTTTTTGTAATATATGTCTAATTGATCTATGAATCCTACTTGAACGTTTGTGAGTGTTGTAATGTTCATATGGCCTTGTGTTATTTTGTGGATTTGATAGCAGAGTCTTGCGTATGTTGGATACTTTAAAATGTCTTCTGAATCAGCAGGTTTGTCCTTGGTGGTAACTTTTCCTCTGTTCGGCTGCTTCATAGGCAGCATTGTAACTGGTATGAATTTGCCTCATTTGTTGGTGTTAATATCTTCTTTCTGGGTTTCAGGTTAAGAATAAAATGACGAAAGAACAGTATATTAAGATGAATAGAGGTATCAATGACAGTAAAGATCTCCCTGAAGAGTATTTGTCTGCTATCTATAATGAAATAGCTGGAAAGAAGATTTCAATGAAAGAAACAAAAGAATTAACAATACCCACAAAATCCAGTAAACAAAGTAAGTAGTTGCAGTGTTAGCTTTCTTCAGTGTTGGCTCTTCAGTTCCAGAAGCTACCTCCTTTTTAAAATGAGAGATGAATGAAGCAAGCACCACTTACTTAACTCAAAACTTAACTTCTTATCCTTTTCCTTTTAACATGAATACATGATGCTACCTTCAAATCTGTATTAAATGCAACTGCTTTTTTTCACTTCTCTTGACATCTGAATTCCTAATATTCAGTGTATTGACCAGGGAGAGAAGACAGGTTTTGCTATTGAACAGCAACACAGGGAAATGCACTCGAGAGCTTTCTGAAGTAACGGTGTTGCTGATAAGGCATAGTGCAGAACAAACACAGTTGTTGTGCCCTCTGTTTCTAAGGTAGCAGTTGTGTTTTCCTGCAATAAACAGTCTTTCATCTTAAAAATTTTTGCATTATTTGATTTGTAGGGCCGTAATCTGTGTGCTTCTAAAATGATCTTTTGCTCTCTCAAATACCAGAAAAACTTTGTTTTGCCCAACGTGAAGATTCAGATGGTATTCATTCCAGCTTTTCTACAGAAAACACTGAGAGACTTTATTTATTCCCAGCATAGTCAAATGTGTATACTTTTAAGTCCTAGGCTAGAGTTATGAAGAGATTGTTTACAGGAAATTTGCACCTGGAAAAAAGAATTCCTCTTCTTTTCAAGATTTTTTCAATTAACATAATGTTTTTATGGTAATTTTAAGGAAGCTGATCATTTCGTTATACTTGGGTTTCACTTTATTGATGAAATGGAGGTTCCATTACTGAAATGAAAAGGTGATTAACGTAGTGCTCCCTCAGTAAAAGGATGTCTACTTACTTGTAGTATTGTTTTTGGTGCTGATGGATTGCTATGAAACATACGGTCACTCTGAATTTAGCTTAGTGGATGTGATGTTTATGCTGTCAGTTGGGGTGATAGTGAAGAGATGTTTGTTGTGCAAATCTTAAAATTCTGTAAACGTTTTAAATTGGGTTACATTTCATGCATAAGTTTGCCTGGAATTAAATTTGCCTATACTGCAAAAGAAGTATCTTGCTGGTGTGGTAATTTCAGAAAGTAAAGATAATACCAAAATTGCATTGGAGTATGGCACTTCATGAAAAAAATGAAATTACTGTTTTCATGAAAACACTGCTGCTAAAGATGCACAAATGAGAGCAAAAAAATGTGTTTACAGGTGTTGCTAGTGAAAAGCAGAGAAGACTCCTGTATAATCTGGAAATGGAACAAATGGCTAAAACAGCTAAAGCTCTCATGGAGGCAGTGAGCCATGTTCAGGCACCTTTTACCAGTGCGACACACCTGGAGCATGTGAGACCCATGTTTAAGGTGAGATACATGTTTAGGTATTTACCTAGAATATCACATAATTTCTTAATTCAAAATACTGTCAGGATTTGTTGAAGATACTGAATATTTGTCTGCTGTGTTTTGATCAATTTGTAATTCATTTAACTTGCTACAGGAAAGAAGCGATTTTGAGCCTTCTGCTACAGTTTCATTTACAGTGGGATTTAAGGAGTTTCTATGCTGATAGAAGCATTATCTTGGTATAATGGGGGAGTTATGAGGAGTATGTTGAGGGGACAAAAGCATAAAGAGAAGTTAAAAACTTGAAATGATAAGATTTTTATTTCAGGTATAGAGCTGTAGTCAAAGCAACGGATTTATAAAAGTAAGAGATTACTAATCCCAGTTCAATTTTGAATCTCTACTACTGTTTCCAAGGGAGAATACCTCATTGCATTATGGGGGAGCAGTTATCAGAACAAACTTACATCTGATGTTGTCTGTTGCAAATTAGTATTTTAGAAAGGCTAGAACTGTTGTCTGGTTTGGGGGGAGGTATCTGGACTTGTGTTTAAGCAGTTATTCTGAACACCTGTCTTCACTATTGTGTGGGTACACAGCTTTCTGAATCCCAAATGCTTTTCCCATACCAGTGATTCAGATTCATAGATCTAGAGTGTGTTCAATGGTGTATTATGCCTCAGCATGCTATTGGATATGGCCTTTGATCTAGCTAACTCATTATGGTTAACTGCCACTGAAATAAATGGTTATGCCCTTACCATGCACTTTCATTTGCTGCCCTTTTGCAAGTAGTGGTCCCCATATGACCTCTTCCTGAACTGTTCCGAGGAGGTAAAGTCTCAGGCTGCCAATACAATAAAAAATGGTTTATTGTGAGACAAATAAATGGTTCCCTGGCGTGATGTGCCATGAGGTCAGGTTGAGCTCCAGGCCCAGGGTCAAGAATCGTAGAATTGCTTAGATTGAAAAAGACCATTGAGTCCAACTGTTAACCTAACACTACCAAGTCCACCACTAAACCATGTCCCTAAGCGCCACATCTACCCATCTTTTAAATACCTCCAGGGATGGTGACTCCACCACTTCCCTGGGCAGCCAGTTCCAGTGCTTGATAACCCTTCTGGGGAAGAATTTTTTCCTTATGTCCAATCTAAACTTTCCGTGGTGCAACTGGAGGCAATTTCATCTCATCCTATCACTTGTTACTTTGGAGAAGAGACCAGCACCCACCTCGCTACACCCTCCTTTCAAGTAGTTGTGGGGAGCAATAACGTTTCCCCTGAGCCTCCTTTTCTCCAGGCTCCCTCAGCTGCTCCTCATAGTTCTTGTGCTCCGGACCTCTCACCAGCTTCATTGCCCTTCTCAGGACATGCTCCACGCTGCCTTAATGTCTTTCTTGTAGTGAGGGGCCCAAAACTGAACACAGTGTTTGAGATGCAGCCTCACCAGTGCCGAGTACAGAGGCAAAATCACTTCCCTACTTCTGCTGGCCACACTATTTCTGATTTAGGCCGGGATGCTGTTGGCCTTCTTGACCACCTGGGCACACTGAGGATCTGGCTGTTAGGTTGCTGTCCATGAGGCAAACTTAAAAGTTCTTTATTGCCATATTGATAAAAGCAGGATAGTACTCTGTGTGTACAGAGTGACTCTAAATGAAGCCCTTGTTAAGGTCTGCTTTTCAGGGTGTCAGCAGGGGCGTGCTGTACATATTTTCTCTGTCAGCTTCTTTAAGGCTGAAATGAAATAACTTGCATGCAGGCATCTGTAAAATTCATAGACTGTTTTTCCTTAAGAGGACAGCCCCATTACTCTTATCATATTCCTAGCCTTTAGTATCTGAGAAGTACACTTGCTAAAATCTATTTTCAGAGGAGCAACATAGGAAGCATCAGGCTAAATTAACACCCTAAGCGTTTTTTGTGAATGTGCTAAGAATTAGAAGTCTTCTTACTTGAGGATGTTCATAAACTAATTAAAGTACAGAGGACAGTGTAATGTTTGGAACAGAGAGCTGTCCTCTCAAAAAATTGAGAACTGTGGAAGTAACTTAGTTAACTTCACATTTGTTTATTTAGACTTAATTGTTATTTCAGTGGTATCTCTTTCATCCATTGATGCCAGCATAAAATTTATCATTATAACTGTATTTACAGATAGATATGCTAAATGATTAAAATGGAATAAAAATTCACTTTATGCACCCACCTAACCAGCCCCAAATTGATTATTTTAGAGGCTTAATTTTAACATTTAATTACATAACAGTCTATTATAAGTAACAGTGTAAAACTAGTTATAAACCACAGAATAGCATACTATACAGATTTCTGGATAGTTTTTTAATAAAGTATTTCAGTTTTGCATTTTTTAAGATTAGTTTTTGTTTTAATAGGGATGAAAAATTAGGAAAGGGGAGGCAGAAAGAAACATACACTTCTGGAACATGGAATCATACAATGGTTTGGGTTGGAAGGGTCCTTTAAAGGTCATGCAATAGGGAATTCAGTCCTGGATCTAGAAATTCATCTGATGCCTTTCATACTGTCCCAGAGTTATGGTTTGGTCTGTGCAAGCATTAATTGCTTTTCTGAAGTGGTGCTTTTGGAGTTGCTGGCTTAAATGAAGCCAGAGCTCTGAGATGCACCATTTTATTATGAAATTGAGCGTGAAATCTGTTGCTTCTTGCTGTGCCCATTAACTCTGTATTTAATCTGGAGTGTCTTCCAGTAAAATTATTTCTAAAATGGCTCTGGGTACCCTGGGGTTTCCTCTCCATAACCACGTGCAGTTACAGCAGGATCCTCTGCATCTTCTGCTTGGCTTTTTTGCCTGTGGGTGAGGGAGCCTTGACCACAAGGACAGGACCATATGGACTCTCCTGCAACAACTTTTAGTTGAGTGTATTCCACTCTCAGTCCCTCCTAAGGCAAGAGGCATGGGAAACATCAACAGTGGCTTAGGTACAAAAAGATGGAGGGCCAAGGGCAACAAAATTAAGAAGAGAGAGATAAAGGAAAGAGTCGTGTCCTGTGTCTTACTGTTGTTGTCTTACCATAATTTTGGTGAAATTTATTAAGTTTGCTGCCCTGTTTTACCCTACCTTTTTTTTTTTAATCCCGCCTTCTGGTGTTATCAGGACAAACTTGTTTTATTTAAGTATAGGCTTTTTGTCATAAAGGAATCTGTTACACCCTGTATTGGTTCTCACAGCAACTGTTGAGTCTGTCTTTATTTCTCACTGTGCAAAGGTAAAGGTTATCCCAAGAATACCAAAACTCCAGTAGACATCTAACTGCTGTGGCTTTGGGGTTTGTTTTTGTCGCCACTATCCGAACATGGCTCTGTGTGTTGGTTGCTGAGGGAAAGTGTTTCTGAGGGGTGCATGAATCTGCATTACTTCTATGTGTCATGTCTGTTCTATTCCATTTCCTTTTTTTGGTAAAAGGCAATTTCAAGGTTAATGATGTGAGTTAAGGATGGAATTGACACTTCAGTAAGATACTGAAACTAAAATATTCCCTTCAAGTACCAGGAGTTGCTAATGTAAGTTTTATTTTGCATACGTTCCAGTTGGCGTGGACACCTTTTCTGGCTGCATTCAGTGTGGGTCTGCAGGACTGTGACGACACAGAAGTTGCCTCTCTCTGTTTGGAGGGCATACGATGTGCCATCAGGATTGCTTGCATTTTCAACATTCAGGTAAAAAAATTAAGATTGAGACAGTACTTGGGTTTATTTATCCGCAAAATGTCAGTGAGGCTCTAAGAGCCCTTGTTGCTGAAGCTGTGCACTGCAGTACCTAGAGGCTGCCTGTTTCTGCAATTACTACTTCATCTGATGTTTGGAAGCATTTTAAATGAAGTCACCTTTATTTTCCCTGGTGTTTTGTGGTAAGTGCTGCCATGCCTATGTCCCGATTTTTTTGTTTCTCCACAAGTTGACTACTTTTATGGCGAAGTACTTTCTTTCTAGCTTTGTTAAAAAGCCATTTAGCTTTGTTGTGATATTTCATAAAATTAGTCTTTCTGGCCTGTTCTATCAGTAGAATAGTGTCTCTGTGAACTGTGTTTGAAATATTGTTCTCAACTTCAGAGAGATTATACTCATCTGAGACTTCTGTAACCGGATACCATTTTAACAGTTGTGGCACTGGAAATGTCATTCCTGATGTAATGCAGGAATGTATCTTGCATTAAGCACAGTGCCAAGAATTCCAGACTCTCTGGCTTCAGAGAGTAATTCTGATTAAATTTGGGCGCCTTTTTCCCCCTCCATTTTAAAATCATCAGTAGTCAGTGTACTATTACGTTATTGTAGGGCATTAGTTAATAAATGGAGTACTGGTCTGCCGTAAGTCCATTGCAGATGTAGCAGAAGAGAGTGGCAAGCAAAATTCATATGTTTGACATTTCATTATTTGATGTGTACATGGAAAACATTAAAAAACCCCAAAACCCAGCCACCTTGTAGGACTAACTTTAAGCAATAACTGTTGAACTATGATATCACAGTGAATGCTTTGCTTCCCTTTCCCCGTGTATTTAGCAAAATAGATAACTTCTTATCACTAATGTGGAAAGACACGTTGGGACCCCAATACAACTGCTTAAAAAAGCCTGTTTGATATCATGCAAGGTTTCCTTCATCTGCCTTTCCACTTCATTCCTCCCTTGCTGAACTGAACAGACTTAAAAATTTGATTAACAAAGCTTTCCCTGGAGCCTGCAGCTGTTCAATGAAATTCACAGTCCTGGTATTTTTGTTTCTAAGCTGCAGAAGTGGAACTGGTACAAACAGCAGTTTCAGCAGCTGCAGAGGTAGCTCCCCGTCCTGCAGGGGTCTGCCTTGGGTGGAGAGGTGAGGGCAAGGACACATTTGGTCTAAGATCCCTATGCTCCAAGAATGTACCAGAGTCGGTTGTACCCTTCCATTGCCTTGGGACAAACTCGATTGAACTGGAGACGTTTCAGAAACAACGCTTCTCATTTGCTGAAATTTAAAATGTTTATTTTTGTATTTTCAGTGTAAGGTGATGTTCCTTTGTCATTTCCTATGGAAATTCTGCTTTGTTGGTGTCGTTAAAAACAGTTCTGGTTTGTTGATGGTTTCAGTTCGGTACCGGATGATTCTGTTGTGCGAGGTCCTGATTAGGTGGCAGTGTGGTCTGGCTGCAGACGCCAGATAGCTCTGCTGGTGTAAAGGAGACTGGCAAATCTGTACTTGAGCTGACTTAGGGATCTTTCTGCTGGAAGCAGGTTTTCCCCTTTGGGCTTAACTGGTGTTGACAGCTTTTCTGTTTCATTGAATAAGCATACAGAAGTTATGATTGATGTCTAAGAAGAATTAACATTAGCTTACATACCTTGAGAGATAATGGAGGGAGCTGGAGGCTTTTAATTTTATGAAAATGCCCAAAGTACACAATATAGTTGAAGCTGTGCATGTTCACCTCTAAAACCTCAATTAAAGATTCTGCTTTTAATTATTTATGCTTTTAATCTTAGACTGTCATACAGTCTGTCTTTTGTCTTTAAGCATCTAGGATAACATACACATCAAAAGGATGCACTTAATTTGGTGATATCATCTGGTTTTACTTTCTGGTTATGGACACATTGTTTAGTTGTTTTTTCTTACTTCGATGGCTTAGAAAAAGGAGCAGGGGGGAATATCTGTATTCAGAGAGGGAAGATAGAACTGAAAACATTTTCCTTTTACAGAAGACAGTTTGTAGATTCTAAAGCTTTTTTTGCTTAGTAATTTTTCCATGAAACTTTCATTTTTTCTGTGCTGACATGTTATTTGCTGTGCTTGTGCCAGCATACCTTGTAGTAGTAGTTGAGTTTGAATGCAGCAGCTGTGCTACGTGGCTCTGTGAGAATCCCTCCCCTCTATCATTGCCCACTGTCGTGACATTCATGTTTTCTCTATGAAACAGACATTCTTCTTGGGATTTTTTTGTTTCTATTGGGTTTTGTTATGTGCTCAATGATTTTTTTTTTTATTTTAAAATAGTCTTAAACATCCAAACAGTTACATATATTTCATAGTTGTCATTTGTTTCACTGATGTACAACCATTTCACTTTATGGCCTACATAAAAGAGTAAAATGCACTTGTGAGCACAACTGTAATCCCCTTCTAACCACTGTAATCGGTTCATATTAGACCTGAGGAGTTTCCTTTGGTGTTTATAGATAGCCTGTACATCAAAATCGGGCACCTACATGTGGAACATTCATTTTTGTTAGATTGATTTCATCTGCTCAGATTACAAGGCGCTTGCTGTTTACCCAGCCGTGGCAGTCTCGCCTCACAAGCTTCTGAGGCGCTCCAAACAGCACTGATTAAATCCAATACATTTTGAGCAGTTTTGTGGAATTGGTGAAATATGCCTATTAGATATATTCTTCAGACTCTGTTGCCAAAAAAAATCCTGCAGCCTGAGAGAGTCTGCTAAGGCAGCATTTTCAATGTAGGTCCAGGTATAGTACAAGAATATTAAAACATTAACTAAGAAGCCATATTTCTTCTGAAACGGCATCCTGTGTCCCAAAAAAAGCCCTCCAAAAAGACCAAACCCAGAAACCTAACAACAACCTATGTGTTCAGACATTACACTTTATGTTGCTGAATAGAGGGAGCCTGGTTTTATCCCACAGCTTACTACAGAAGAACGTGAGGTATTTTCACTGTGTAGAAAGCTTTGTAAATTCAGTTCTGGCACCAGAAAGGTAAACGACGTAGTTGCTGAAATCACACAGTTTGTACTATAGCAACAGGAAACTGAGAAAATACTTAACAATTTTTTTTTCCTCCCATTTGTAGCTTGAAAGAGATGCCTATGTCCAAGCGTTAGCAAGATTTACCTTACTTACAGTGAGTTCTGGTATTACTGAAATGAAGCAGAAGAATATTGACACAATTAAAACTCTCATCACGGTGGCTCATACAGATGGAAACTATTTAGGAAATTCCTGGCATGAGGTAAAAAGCGTCATTTGGACTTAAGCTGTAAGAAGGCACGTGCGCTGAATTTGAACACAGCAGTGTACTTGTTTGTCCTTAAATACAGTGGGTTTTAGATAGTGCCATGTATATACTTTTGTGCATACATTACGTAGGATTGCACGTTATGCAGCCAATTACAGTAGCAAAACATGTCCTAGTGACAAGTAAAATTGAGAGACTAATCCAATAGTATTTAAATTAATACTAATTTTAGACAGAACAGAAATACTTGCCTGACCTTGAGTGTTTCAGTTTTTTTTCTTCTAAAGAGTTGCCTAAGTATTCTTGTTCATGTATTTATTTATTTATTTATTTATTTATTTATTTATTACTATTTAAAACTGCTTTTTGTTGATAACTTCTTTATTCTCTGAAATAGATTCTGAAATGTATCAGTCAGCTTGAACTGGCACAGTTAATAGGAACTGGAGTAAAACCTCGCTACATCTCAGGGACAGTGCGTGGCAGGGAAGGTTCTTTTACTGGAACAAAAGATCAAGCACCTGATGAATTTGTGGGGCTGGGACTGGGTAAGTAATGCAGATATGAAATATTTCATTTATCTGGCCTTGTTCAGACCGATATTAAAGTTTGTCCTTTGTTTTCATTATTGTTGACTCTGAGAAGACCACGAAGTAGTCCTTGTAAAACTGTCTTAGGCTTCCAATAGACCTGGTCCTGTTTCTGGAATATTTGTTTCACTCTCTTAAGTATTCTTGCTAGGATGGGAGAGTGTCATAAAATGATAGGTTATTCATTTCTATTAAAATATAGCTGACCAAGTAAGAATGCATTACTGATGGTACAACCAGATTTAATAATATTACAGCATTAGTGCATCAAGTATTTTACCAAACAGGCAAGCGAGTGAGGGTCGGTTAAGCATCCTGTTACAAACCTTCGTGAGGAATGTGCTGTGTTCAAGTGGGGGATTACTTTAGCCTAAATTCTGAAATTCTGTTTCCTCCCCTTTTGGTTACTTTGGTAGTGAGTGCATGCCGTTGTTAGGTTGACCTGAGAGGCAAAATTTACTGCATAATAAGATGCTGTTTCCTATCTTTAAGTTATCTTTAAAAGGTTAATTTAAAAAATATATTATTTTTAATTTTTTTTTCGTAGAAACATAGTTAAAGACACAGATATGTAGGGTATTGGGAAACTCTGGAACCATCAAGGAAGTATATTTAACTCCATTTGACTGTTGGAAAGTTTCAGTTTTAGTATGATGCACAGTATCTCCTGCCTTTTGAACAACTTCATCCACATCAATTTGTCATGGGTTTTTGTTTGATTGTTTGTTCGTTTTGTGCTTTTTTTCCCCCCTCTCCTTAGGAATAGCGATTATTTTACGAGTTTCCATGATGTTAGCCATCAACTAATCCTAATTGTCTGGCTTCTACACTCAGTGCTTTTCTTTCCATTGTGCTCCCCTTTGGCCTGCCTCTGTGTACGCCCCTCACCTCGCCAAGAGTTGCCAAAGGGAAACCTTGTGCCTGGAAACTATTGTATTTGCTGGGATCTCATATACTGAGCTTCTTCCTGCCCTTCTAATATGCACCCTCCAGTTGAGCGCTCTCCAATGACTTACCCAGCTTTGCTATTTCCAAATGCTGGCAGTTTTTCTATACTAAAGTGATTGGCCTTCAAAAATCTAAATTCCTAATAGCTTAAAAATGTAAATTCTAGTAATGTGTTTTTAAATTATACTCGCTAGTAATTGATGTAGATCAAGCTCATAAAGACTTTTTTCCCCCTCTCAGCCACATTTCTAAGGAGAATAGTTTATGTCAAAATGCATAAAATGTTTCTCTCTGAATTGAATTTCTGGAATGCTTCTTACAGTGCACATACGGAAACGTAACAATTTTCCTTCTTTCCTTTTTTTTAATAACATCACTTTAATCTTATAGGAAAATGCCTCACTCAAAGAAATGGTTTTCATGCACTTAGGGGCTGTTAGAACATAGTCATTTAATCAGCTGTTTTAGTTTTTTTACTCTCTTCCACAAATCCTGTGTTGCAGATACTTTGGTTTTCTTTCAGTGATCACTTTGAAGTGTCCTTTGGCACTGTGGCTTTTCCAATAAACCTAAATTCTTGTGAAGAACCCATAGTGCATATGTCCATATATACAGACATATTTTACAGCTTCATCTTTCAAACCTGCTTGCAAAATCAGACATGCATAAGCAGCAACATTCATTCTTCTTGCTAAGTCTTGGTCAAACCCATCAGTGTAACAAGTTGCTGAAATACTAGAGTAAGGTTACGTATGTATGCATGTATCTACAGAAAGGTTACTCCATAAATGCCCTAGAAGAATACTTCAGATGGGTCAGTTTGTCTGGATTTGGCAGCCAGTCATCTCCAGCCACCTCCAAGTGTGGAGCAGAGCAAGACTTGGATGCAGTCTGAAGCGTGACAACTTTCCGTCTTGCAAAGCTCTTTCAGTCTCCTGTTCTCCCCTTTCTGATAGGCTGCCTAAGAAAAAAAGCTTAATAAATTAAAAAAAACCCACCCCCCCCCCCCCCCCCCCCCCCCCAAAAAAACCACCAATACAGGGTAGGTGAAATTATGCAGCATGGTTGCAAAACTCCTGCCCTTTTTTCAGATAGGGAGTGAAGGGGGCTTAGAGATTGCCAGGGCCACTGCAAGATGCAGAGAACATGGTTCTTGTGCTGTTGAATTTTTTCCACTTATATCTGATCATAAACTGTTGCAAATGTGAAGTGTTTTCTGGGACTAATAGAGTTTATACATGGATAGAGAATGTAGAGAATTAGGGGTTAGACCAACATGCAACTGTTCACTGAGATGTGCAGCTCATACAAGGGTAATT
>NW_010188000.1:37337-38407 GCF_000695765.1 Mesitornis unicolor | reverse complement strand
TGCCAGGCCATTTTCAGGGACTTCCATAGTTGCTAACCCATCAGCAGCCCTTGCATCTTGGTTGCTATATGGAACTGCATCCCCTACCTCCACTGGGACGGTAGTCCAAAGAGTCTCCCTAGCGCACCCTAGTCCTCTACTGAGGGTAATGGAATGAGTCTAAAGTAATGAACCCTAATGAAATCTTTGCATTCTTCAGTATAGTTATTGAAACCATTTCATCAAATCAAGTTTTGAGATACTGTTAGACAAAAGCAGGATCCAGTCCAGTAAAATATGTGTAATGGCTTCTTTCATTTTAGGTAATGTCATTGAAAGGTACTTGCATGAAAGAGAACAAAAAAGGCAGCCACTAGATGCCTGGGTTTGCTTGAAAAAGTAATCCAAAAGCTTTGTATGATGGAAATGTACCTTTATTTCTTTTCTTTTTTTATATCTTCTGCCCTCCAGATGGTCTACTGTGATGACATACCCCTGTTCAGCGTCAGCCATTACCCATAGCGACATATGGCAACTCACATATTGCCTAGGCTGAGGGGATCTGGGATTCAGGTCACCTGGGGTCTGTTTTCAAGTGGTGTGATGGCAGCTGTGGGAAGCATGATGACTGACAGAAAATTGCTGTTCCTCTCACCAGCAGAAAAATTTAAATGTCTTTAAAAACCCAGCAGCTTTATCTTAACTTCATAATGCAGGTACAGACAATTCAGAGAGCGGCTTCTTCAGCAAATATTGCACAGTGAAGGTGCAATTATATCACGTCACATATTTTCAATGGTAGGAGTTGCTCAACGTGAGCAACATGGGCTGTTATGGTAACAAGTCTTGAAGTGTACTGGCTAGGGAGGTCTGAATTGGCTCACTGCATAATGAATCTGTGGACCTCTGCCCACTCTTAGAACAATGACTAAAATGAAGTCTCTGTAGGTACTGAAATGTGCAAGTGATTTCTTTGTTCCTCTGCTACATCTAATTTGTGTGGGCTGCTACAATACTATAGTAGTAGGGTACAACAGAAGGTAGCTTAAGAGAGAAAGCATTTGGGGCTCTCTAGAATCTGAGCTGCTAAA
>NW_010188000.1:33016-37291 GCF_000695765.1 Mesitornis unicolor | reverse complement strand
ATCTCTGTTTTCTGGGTTTTTTCATTGTTGTTGTTGAAATAATTTGTCTAGCTCTGGAAAAGAGAGCATTTCCAGGAGAAACAAAGGAGGAGACTCATGGGTGAAACTGTGGTTTTGAGATGTTCTATTGAATGTTGTTGAGTTAGAGTTCTAGATAGGTTTCTGGTGAGTAGTTGAATTTCTTGGAACTTCTCCAAATCAAACAGAAAATGGTACCATTTTAGAGGCCCAGCATACCTCCCACATTTCTAAAAGTGACCAGACATGTCTTTTTCTTCTCTGCTGGTTTTTTATTCTGTATCTGCTGCTGAGGAGGGCAACTGCATTGCAGCTGAAAACAAATCTGAAACAGAACAACATGACTTTTGTAAAACCTTATTTTGGGTATCCCTAGCTCTGATTTCAGCCAGCCACTACGTTTAATGAACTGTAGAGGAAATGCTTTGAAGTTTAAATAGAGAAGGCCCATTTCTTTTTTTCATGTCTTCTAATTTTCAGTGTCTCTTCAGTGATCCAGGCTGAGGCAAAAATGTGGCTGTGGAACACACACTTTTGTTTTTGTTATGGTGGTCAAGATCTTTCTCATACAGCAATAAACTTGGAAAAAAATCTAGAAAAGACGTTCACTATGCTCCTGATTTAGTAAGCTATTTCCACATGTATCACAGTTAAGCACTGAAGTTACTGTGAAGAAAGCAATAATATTATTCAAATAAAAATAGTCTTTTGCCACAGGGCAACAAGACACTCTCCTTTTTCTTGAGATCTTCATGTCACACATTCTAAATGAGTTCTTTGTCTTTCTACTTTTTACCTAAGGAAAATAATTTAACAGCCAGCACATCAGGCAAATTTTGTAAACCTTAGTGATAAGTCAACTGGGTGAAGACTGAAGACAGTAAGACATAACTAATAAAAGTTTTCAATTAAAAATTCTTTCTAAATGGAAAATGATTTGTCCTTTTCAGTGATCACTTTCATATTTTGTAGCCTTCAATGAAAAAAATAACCTTACTTGTCCCAGTAATACACAGGTTTCACCAAGCTCTCATATGGTCTTCTCATTTCTATTGTTTTTATTTGTACAACTTAATGGTGCTGAAAGGAGAAAACAATGAGGAAGGCAGAAGAAGAAAAAGAAGCTGTAAAAACTTATTCTGAAAATTGTCATTTGTATTCCTTAGAAAGTTTGAAGTGCATATACTTAAATAATGCTCCTACAACATCACAGAAAGCATCCACTTCCTATGAATTTCATGTAAGGGTGTGTTCCTGGCTATATCCAAACTAAGCTCATTGAAATTTGTAGAATTTCTGACATTTACCTGCAGTATGAATATCAAAATGTAGGCTTAAAGATGTGAAAAATGAAAGTTGTTTTCTATTGCAAAATGAACAGATGTTCATTTTAATATACTATTTTCTGATGATCCTTGTATTTTACCTTTCCATGCTGCTGAATAAATAAAAACAAAATAAGAGAAAAAAACCCAATGGAACACCTTCTTAGCATCAGGCAATTGAGTATTTTCAATAACCATGTGGTGAGCGTCAGTTGCTCCATGTTTATGAAAAGGTATCTGGGTTTAATTTCTGCTGTCTGTCAATTGGAGCCTTTGATCTTGGCATGGAATTATTTTTTCCACTTTGGTCTAAGTGACTAGAGGCTACTGCTGTCACTGACTCTTCAATTTCTGATTTCACTTTGCCAAGATGTAAAAGATTTATTTACAGGAATTCTCCCAAATATGATCCTTAATGGCATTTTTTTTCATTCTCCCCTCAAGGTATTTTGTAGTGAGTTGTTGTAGGATTAACCTGAAGTAAAATACCCAGCACAAGGCAAAATGGAATAGAGTCTATGTGAACAAACAGATGTATTTAAGTAAAAAAGTTCAATTTTAATAACTAATTGCAGCTGGGACTTTAATATACTCTTCTTTTTTGAATCAAACTAAAATTCTTGGTGATATGTGTTAAAAATTATGGTTTAAATTTCTGATGATCAAGTTACATAGATTAAAGTAATGGATACCAGACTCTGCATCAATGCAGTTATAAATATGGATGAAATGAATGTACATTACACACTGTTATAAATCTGTGTGTTCAAGGAAAAGCATAAATCTCCATCACCTTTTCCTCCTTGGGATATGAAGGGCATGGCTATTTTTACAGTGTTTTTGATGAAATTATGAGTTGGAGTAATTTGCTTGTTCTGAAAGACTTCTGGGTTTTTACAAGCGCCTAAGTAGCATTTTATTTACAATGGCATATCATTAAAACACACAAAGTAATGTGCACTGGAAAGAGTCATGTGGCTTTCCAGACATGAATACAAACAGGATCACGGTGCATTCAAAGACATTTATAAGTATGTGTGGCTTTTGTAGAGGTTTCTGCCCCTGCAGACATTTGCCAGGTGTGGCATAACCACGTTTCTTTTCACTATTTCCTTTCAGTGCCTGTCAGTGTGCAGCTAAACAGTGGCAAATAAGAGGATGTGGTGAAGCCTTATGGTTAGAAGGAGAGGTCTGATTCTAATCTGTGATAAACCACTCAGTCACTGTGTGCTACTAGGGAAAGCCCCAGACCTTTTTTCTTGTTTGATGCAATCACAGGGACTTCAGTGAATGTTAAGCTGCAACACTTTATCTCTGATCTTCAGCTGGTTTCTGATATATTGAAAGACAGAGACCTGAGTTCCTCATACAAGTCACAGTTCAGAAGGAATATGCCACCCTTCCTGCTGGCTATGCAGTGGGACACTTCACTTTTTCTGTGAAGCACACATGGAGATTATCCAGGCTACTTCCTGTCTTTGGGAATGGTGCTTCTTGTCCTCCCCCTGGGCTGTTGTCAGTTTCCTGTGGCCAGAGGAGATGGCCTCAGGAGTGACAGGAGTAACATTTCACTCCTACACTTACAGTGAGCCCTTGGCATTATCTGTTTTTCAGTGCTTATGTGTGGAGTCTAAATTATTTAAGACACTCCATGGAAGGGACTAACAGGCTATTTCCATAGTACGTCCTAACTTTTGGATGACGTACCAGTCAATGAGAGAGATTGCAGTCTAGGATAATTGGAAACATCATGGGGGTAAGGGGAGAGGAGATGGTTTTGTTTTCCTTGTGAATGATTTTGATCCTTCAACACAAACAGGTCTGCTTAAAGATAACAAGAGCTCTCTCTAGTCAGCATATTCTGTGGAGAGCAATTAAGGAGCTTTTCTGGTGCCTGGCAGCTAGCATGAAGTTCTCTTTCTCAAAAAAAGATGTATACAATTGTGCTCCAACCATGAAAGTAATAACTGGCTGAAAACTAACCGTGAGCCGTTTGAGCCAAACTCTCTAATATCCTACGACGCAGTGAGATTCATGTGGCAGGCAAAATAATATCTGTTGTCAGGATGATACCTGTGGATTTCATCACCTATGGCATAAATCCTTATGGTGAACCTAGTGCAAAGTCACATTGCATAGTCCATTTGCTTGACATCTTTTGTATTTTTTTAAAGTTATATTAGTTCCATTTAATACGTTTCAGGAGGCTTTCCTCACTGAGATTGTTGCTAATTAAATGTTATTTTGCCTAAACATGGATTTCTCTCTCATAAACCTTCCTTCTACTATTTGGTACTTCAGAAAAGTAAGTATGCTGCACTGACAGATACCACATTTTCAAACGTATGACAATGCAGTTTTTGGAGCTCAATGTTCCTCTCCATTCAGACTACCCTGTGTGCAGCTCTTGCAGGAATACTCCATCCTTCTTGAGAGTCTGAGCTGGTGTAGTAGAGGTCTGAACCATGTTTACAGGTATTGGAAATTGGCAACACCCACTGAAATGAATGGACAGATGAATTTCACTGATTTTCAATAATAAATAAGCCTTTAAACATCTTGTAGCTGTAGGAATTAATGTAACACCATGAAGTCAATAGATTCATTGCAAAATACATAAATAAAACCGGAAAGTTTGATAAAACATCAGGAAGTAATTTTTACATTGAAAAATCTCTTACTTGGCCACTGCTTCATCTCCTTCATCTCCAAACCTCAGAATAAGGAACATCAATCAAGATGAAAACCATGCCCAAAGTCTTATCCCAGCACCCTGCCCCAGTGGTTTGTCTGACCACCAGGCACACAGAAAGTAGCAAGAAGTTCCTGGCAGCTGGTGTATACAGGGCTACACCAGAAAAGCTACCCATGTGCTAGGACCCAAGTGTGCCCTGCTGAGGAGGGATGTAGCAAGGAGCCACACAGCAGCAGA
>NW_010188000.1:7364-32999 GCF_000695765.1 Mesitornis unicolor | reverse complement strand
TCAGCCTCTGCCTGCTGACCATGACAAGGCCCTGCAAAATGTAGCTCTGTGCTATTCATGCGTGTCCTTTTCTTCCCCCCAGAGACCTGCACTTTCCCATGTCTTTTGTGGCTATGTGGGAGTGGAATGGAGCTGCATGGGCTTGGAGACTAATGTTCAGCCTGTCTGTCATTCCCCATGTTTAGTTCTCAAGTGCTTTGTAGAAACCATTGTCCCCTCTCATTCACTCTGAAATTTGCAGTCTCTCTCACATTTCCCTGTCCTAATTAATGCTTCCTTTGTCTCATGCTCTTCCTCAGCCCAGCCCTCACTAAATCAATGGGCAACCTTGCATTCATTCCAGCAGGACTGAGTCAGACAGTGAGCTGAACCTCCTGCTGCAATGAACAGCCACCTGGCAACCTCTCTTTGTCTCGAGTCATCATGGACTTTCCTCTGTGGTTTGCATTGCTCCTCTAGACTCCCAACCTTCAGTGCCCAGCCACAACAGCAACCACTTTCTCTGAGGACCAGAGGCTTCTCCTTGAAGTTCAGCTTGCATACTCAGTCGAAGCTATCAAAGGGGATCAGTGGACGGCATGTATGCAAAAAACCCAAAACTAAACAAAATAACATACTGAAGTGCAGCTAAGTGTTTTTCAGTCCCAACTCTTACACTTCAGTGGCATCCCTCCTGTTTTTCACCACAGCAGAACAGGAGCACAGCTTTGCCATGCCTATCCAAGAATTTACCAAAAAATGTTCCTCATAGCTTAAGTTTTAGCTTGTGTAGCTTTGACCTGAAAATAGGGGAACCCAGTCTTTCACTGAAGCTTTTCACCCCAGATGGACCATCTAGAGAAAACAAGAGAATGATTCATGGCTGAAGGCCAGCACCCCCCTGGAGACCCAAACTGTTCATTGAGACAGAGCTGGGCTCTTTCTGCTCTAAGTACAGCTCCTGCGCAAGCTGTTTCCAGGCAGCCATGGGCTGAGCTGCAGCAGGAGCTCATAGGGTGCTGGAGAAGAAAGCAGTGGCTGGCTTGCTGTCCTAATATAGCCACAAGGCCAGCATCCCATGACTTGAAGGGGCCAGGCCTGTGGAAGGGGCCTGACTGCACCACATCCAAGTCCCTTGGGAACCACCCCAAACTCAGCTCTTTTTGAGCATGGTGTAGATGCTTCAGACTACAGACTGGCTGACAGCCGTCTCTTTCCCAAAAAGAGAGCGATCACGGGGTTCAGGTCACGTGAGCCCGCTCTTGAGCCACCTATTAAGCCAACTATTCATGCTATAATCAGAGCCATGGAGGGATGTGAATTCAAGTCTTAAAGGACATCAACTTCCATGGAGCAGCTGGATTTTTGAGTGCCACCAGTGCCCACTCAGAGAGGCAGAGCATCCAAAATGTTATCTGCTGGGGAGACATGTCAGGTTTGATTGTCAGCAGAAGGGGTTATTTGCTTCATTACTTCAGCCCATTTAAGGTGATGGTATAAATTGCAACCACAGAAAGATAAAACCTACTTCTCGAAGTATGTGTCTTTATCAGGTACCAGCAGCACAGGCAACATCTGTGCTGCTTCACTATGCAGAAGACTTGCACAGCTGAAACACAAAGCAGCAGCTGTCCCTGACATGGATGTCAGAATCTAATTAGGTATCTGGCTAATCTCTGGACATGCCAGATCTTTTTCAAATTAGTATGGAGTCAGCCACCAGCCATTAAGAGAAATTTTATCCTTGATTGTTTATTGCTTTTCTGACTGGTTCCTTACTGCAAGTAATTGACTTTCTAGTCCCTGAGAATGATTGTCAAACACTATAGCTACACTGAAAGTACCTTAACAAAAAAATGAAATTGTATATTTGGAGCTGTTTTCTGGGGAAGATGATGAACTTTTTCAGTGAAAGGCCTGTGATCAGTCCTCCATGTTATTGACAAGTTCTGCTGGGGTCTCAGCAAATAAAAAACAGGAGGGTACACATGACTTCAAACCCATGCACGTTGTGTACACAGCAGGAAGAGGAGAGGTGGCCTAGTACATGGTAAAACTCTCTGTGGCCACCTTGCCAATGCTCTGAGATCAGGTTTCCAATGCCTCAGTGCTTCCTATTGCACCTGAAGTCTGTTTCCGTAGCACAAGATGATTCCAAATGACAGTCAGTATTTATGAGATGTCAACAGGGCAGTCTGCTTCTTCCATCTCTCGCAAGTACTGTCGTGTTTTTTTACCAAACCCTGAGAAGATCTCCCATTCTTTGCAGAGACTGCCTCAGCTGTGACAGACTATTTCCTCAGGCTTTTGCCACATACCTGCAAGGCAGCAGGAGACATTGCTGCCTCCTCTGTAGAGGTGCTAGCCAGTAAGATCCCCAAAACTGCAGATAAACTGGTCTCTAGCACTGACCCTCCAGCCATCCTGTCCTTCCTTGTAATGGAACAACTCCCTCCAAGCAACAACTCTCACTGGCACACAGCACATGCAGCTATGAAATTTCTGTTGCCTGTTTCTGTCTTTTATTTCAATGATCTCTAACGAGTAGTGGTGTTCCTCTTTCTTCATGCTCCATGATCTTCCTGACAGAAATGTGCCTCTCTAGTGTGTAGATTTGTCTCAAAACCCTGAACAGCTTAATGCCACAAAACAGGGCATGTCTACAAGCTAGAAAATTCTGAGTAGCAAGTACTGCACCAGGAGCTGGGACATGGCATTTTATCCATCCCAGCTATTTGCTTGGAGGAATTCAGCTTGATGGAGTCACAATCTAGTTCATTGTCTGCTGCTGGGGCAAGGAGGAATTCTGGCAAACCACCATGGAGACAGAAGGTTTTAAGATCCAATGGCCCAGAAAAAGTTCAATTCCCTCTTATTATACACATATTATGAATTTCTATTCCTGTTTTCTTATTAAATATAAACCACTCTGTGTGATTGCTTATGTATTAATGCACTCTATGAAATATGCCTGTGTTAAGGGCTGTGGGAGAAATCTTGTAACAACATTGCACAAGTGATAATTTTTTTCTTCAGTGTTTAAAAATAGTGGATCTAAATTCTTTATGTCAAGGGAAATTTAAGTTGGCTCCCTGAAAGGATTGATTTATTTTTATTAGTATCCCATCTTGCACTGGAGGGACCCTTGTGGTCAACATTTTGGTGTTGACCAGCAGTATTTTTATTTCTATCTGCTTTCAGGCTGCTCTGCAGCCCAACTGCAGGGTAAGTTCTGTAAGAGTTGTTGTAAGAGGTGCTTATTAATTGAGGTTCATGTAAAAATATCACTTGATAATTCTGTGATTGCACTCTCTTGTCTGTGAAGTCAGACTATGACCAAGCAGCCATCAACTCACTGCTGAGGAAGTGCTGCACATGATGTTAACAGGTGAAAGCATAACTGGAGCACACCTACTTTGAATTGTCTTTTCATTCTCTTTTCAGGGTTTGTGTTGCCTTGCCTGGATGAGGTCAACAAAATTGCTTCCATGAATAGTTGTTAGATGAAACCATGACACAAGTCCTGTCCCTTTACTCTGTACATGTGTCTCTACCCCATGTATACAAGTTTAGGAGTGATCAAATTCTCAAACACAAATCAAAAAGCCAAATACTCTGGACTAGCAACACTTTAATAAAATCTCTATGTCTGGTGTACAGTCACCACCCAATCTCAACTTGCAAGCTCTGCTGAATGTTTGGTTAGCATATTGACATTCAACCCTGCTCAATGAGGATGTCAAGGGTGATCTTTCAGTGCTGGGATAGACAGCAACAAGCAGCTAACTTAGAAGTGTGAATATTTTGAGTCTCTGAAGGTTAAGGAGAGTCTTCAGGATTTCAGAAGAAAATGCCAAGAGTCAGAAACTGGGAACAAGCCATTTCAGGTTGGATACCCAGACAAAATTAGCCTTGCCCAGTCTTGCAGTCTGGCACATACAAGTATTTAAGTACATGTCACAAATGTCTCGGCAACAGGCTACCACAAAACAGGACAGCTTAATTAAACTTCTACTCCTTCTACTGTTTGCTGTGCCTGCTTAAAGATGTACTATAAAAAGTGCTATGCAGTAGCTCTCTAAGCATCAGTTCCTCATTCAGAATTCATGTCTCAAAATGGAGAAAATCTAGCTTCTAATTTTTCTGTGCCTCAGTTTCTCACCTGTAAGGTGAAAATCTCTGTGGTCACCAGGTTTTCATAGTAGTTTTATATATTGTGCAATTCAAAGCAGTGTGCAATTCCTAAGTAGCCGATGAGGGTATTAGATACATGTACACACAAATGTACAAACATGTACACACACACACACTCACACATGCAGAAAAGGAGAGCTGCTGATAGGAATAAGGAAAAAAAAATCATTTCAAATCCACCTTTTTCTTTCAATAACAGATAAGTTGAGTCTACTCTGTGCCATAATGAAACATCTTTTCAGCATGCCCAACGGGACATACATTTTTGAACATGAAGTCACAAGGAGCTGTGCCAGCAGCAAGACTGAAACTCTCAGAATGTAATAGCATTGGTGGTGACCCTGGAAAGAAGAGCTCTCACCACTGTAAACAAACTAACAAAAATATTCTGCCCAATAATGTAGACAGTAAATAAAATCGTACCAAGCAGAATGGATGTTTAAACTACTCCAAGTTGCATTCTGTGAACTAACAATAAAGGCATTAATCAAAGCATACCTGCATAAATGTGAATCCAGCTAGAAGATCACAATGAATACCATGCACATACAGAGAAAGAAAAAGTTGTCATAAACACGAGAGGGTTGTTAGGCAGTATGTTATTGTTTATATGGGTTCTTTTATGGCATCCTTTCTAGTCCTTTACATGAATCTCTTTCTACAAAGAATTCGTAGTTCCCATGTATCTGAAAATATCAGCAGGTCTGGGAGTCTGAAGCTGGATCCTGTAAGACAGTCAAACTTCCTGCTTTTTAAAAATGAAGTCTGCAGCCTGACATCCAACACTTATTCCTCACAACTGGTGTGAGCTGGGTGAGAAACTGTGGGGTCCTCTGTCAAGTTAGTCAGCTGAGTCCTTCCTAAAGAAAGATCCATCAGCTGCTTTGAAAGTTGCAAGAGAACAAACATCACTTAAAAGGCATTTCTATAATCTGACCTCCCGCTGTTTTGCTACCCATGTCATAAACCCAAGTTAATTTCCTCTCCTGGATGCCAGACACTCAGAACAAGATGTTTTTCATCTTCTACACAAGGGCTTTCAGGTGACTCCCAAAAAGCCAGTCCCACCACTCATACTTTATAACTGTAAGGGTATGGGCTTCTGCTGTAGGCTCTGCTGCAACTCACAGGCAACCACTTCATCTCCCTATATGACCTGTTGACTTCATTTGGTCACCACATACGAATGAGGAGTATGATGCATCACCTGGTTGCCAGCAAGATAGAGTGAGGCAGGCAAGAAGAAGGAAAATGTGTTAGAAAGACTGGATGTAACCAAACAGCAAGTTCAGCATTGCCATGGTGGGAGTGTACTTACAGCTGTCCTTTTAAGGGGACTGCAGAGGTCAGGACTGAGCTGTGACTTGGGCAACAGCACAGAGAAGGATCTGGCAGGACGTACCTCATAAGTGTTCCCTCTCCTTGCTCCATCAGTTACTGCCAACTCTTAAGGATGGTAATTGACCTCTACTAAGGATTCAGGATCTGCAGTCTCCTAAATGCAAGCTGTGTCCACAGCACCAGTGCTTGATACTTGATGATGATTTGTGTGTGAAGCTTTCTTTTGCATTCACATACAAGTTTCATTGCCCACAACTTGTGCATAGCTTTTGAAGTTAAACCACTTTTTAAATTCCTTGCTGTTAATTAAAATTCTGCTAATAAGGACAGAATAGGTCAAGAGTAGTTTGAAGGTTAGCAAGTCTATGCTTTTTTGAACCACAAAAATGGAGAACTCTCCTCCATTCTGGCTTTGGCCAGAAAAATCTTTTCAAAGGCCATACAAGGCATTTTAGTGGCTTCTAAGAAGCGCTGTCTGTGGAAGTCCAGTATCAATAACAGGAAATAGCAGGAAACAGAAGCACCACGTCAGCAGTACCAGCTAACCACATTTTGATAATACATGCAGGAATAAAGGCCTCATCCTTAATTACATCTCAGACAACTAGATCTTCACCTTCACCTTATTTTTTTCTGTGTTTACTATTATGAGCCTCACAATTGTTTCATTTAGACACACTGATTCATTAGGCAGCCCGTGACCTTAATAAATTTAGATTATCAGAAAGGGGTAGTTTATACCAGCCTCTTAGTCATAGAAATGACTCATGATACCCACCCACACTAACCTTTGTTTGGTCTCTCCAGTTATGCCAGGGCTTGTCAGCCTTTCACGAACCGAGTTCTTTGATTCCCTCAATGAGAGAAGGACATCAAGTCTGGTTGCAAGAACAAGCTCCCTATGCAAGAGACAAAACAATACAAGTGACCTTGAGAAGCTGAGGACTTGTCTTCTCCAAGAACATGATGTATTTCTGGTGGGAAGTGTCTCACCTGACCTGAAGTGAGGTAGGAGTGCAGAAAGGGGGAGCAGGCTTGTTCTCTTCTCACAGGCTGCCAGACTGCTTCTTTGGGAAAATACTCTTAGAGGAGTTTCCACATGCAGTAAGCAGGAGAGAGAATGTAAGGATTGTGTTCTAGTTCTGAGCATTTGGCCACGTTCAATGGGGAACAAAAATACTGAAGCAAACATAAAAAGAAGATGATGAATCCCCAATACAACCCCTTACAATTTGCTTTCCTGCCTACCCTGGGAAATCCTACCATGGTTTTAAGTCATGGCAGGAGATACTTCAAACTTCCTTGATAACTATTTCTGGAGACAAATATTTAAGAGAGAAATAAAAAAACTATTTTAGTAGTGCATTGCTTTAGGCAGAGGAACAAAAACACTCAGATTAGCCATAACTTGAGGCTGACAAAAGCGTTGAAAACTGCAGTTTGACAGTCATTCCAGATGACCAGGAAAAGCCTTGAAGAACTTTCCAAATTCTGATCTAGACCACAGGACACAACAGAACCCTGAGATTTTACTGCTCTGAAGAATGAGATCACCACAAGTAAAAAAAGTCTTATTCAAGACAGCTAGTTTGGTAAAGGACTTCTTTTCCTTTGTCTCTCTTTTCACATGTGTATATACTGCTTCAGATAATTTGCTAAAACCACTCTTAGCATCCCCAAATGCAGCCTTGGCTAAGAGTTTGCCTGGTAGAAGAGTTTCCCTCAGTATGTTATTCAGTGTCATCCTTTACCATAGATATATATATCTATATATATCTATCTATCCCAACCCACCTAGCAGCCAAGCCATCATCATGAATTCAATTTTCAGGTAGGTGACAAGAGGTAGTGGGATTGGCCATACTTAGAACTGTTCCTCTATAACTTTGCGAAATGGCAGAAGACAGTGCAGCAAGAAAATAAGGGGTGGTAGATCTTGACATTGTTCTGGGGCAAGCTGCTCCTTTACTTCAGGAGTTCATTGTTTTGCAATGATTTGAGCAACTGCTTTATCACTTGGCAGTTATAAAGCCTTTTCAAATCCATATTTGGGAAATATTTCATTTCAATTTGAGTGTTAAGACCTCAAACTTGACTTTAGAATATTTGACTATGGAGTTGGTCAGTGTAAGCAGCTGCACCCCCAAATCTTCCCAAAATTCTGAAGGCATTGTAAAAGTTAGAATCTGAGCAGGGTTGTTGAAAGATGTTCACTGGGGAAATCTGCATATGAAAATATGCAAATATATTAATATTTTAATGTACTGATTTTTTCAATTAAATGATTCATGCTAAAAAGTATTTCTCATCAGTTGGAAACAATATTAGCTTCCTTTCAAATCAGAAGAAATTAAAATAAATATCATTTGGTTTTCCTGTTTATCTCCTCAGTCAAGAAGGGGAAAAGGGAGTGGAAGAAAGGTGGAAAAACCCATAAAATTTAACTATTTTCTTTGCAGCTCTATTTTGTTTTCAATGAAGAAGTATTTTTTTAATTCAAATCATATCATTACATGTATCAGAAGATTACACTAACTATTCTCAAAAAAATGAAAGACTGTCAGTTTGATCAAAAATTTTGACAGGCAAGATTTTCTATGTATGTTCCTCTGATCTTAATTTTGGAGATTTAATTTAAGCTGTTAGAAGACGGTCCAGTTATTCACTTGCACCTGAATCATCATATCACAAACTTCATACTTTCTCATAGGCTCTGGATTAAAAGCTTTTACATTTCCAAAATAAGGTCTCTTTGTCCTAGCAGTCACGTAGTTCATGCTACACTTGTACATTTTAAAGATCACTTGGCTCAAGACAAAATTACATACTTGGGTCTGCAGCACTCATTCTGCCACAGTGGACATTTCATCTCTTAAAAATGGAAGTCTATTTCACTGCCCTGAATATCACGCACCTTGAATCACACAGTGGAGGCACAAAGCAGAATAACCCAGAATTCAGGGAAGCATCTCCTGAGAGGTGGAGCAGCACTCACAATGAGCTCTTCAGGAATATTACACTATCTCTGCAACCTTGGTTAGCTCTGAAGACTTTGATAACTTAGAAAATCTGATCTTTCTTCCCACTGATACACTGGTGACAACTAAACAAATGTATTGGCTTTCCGGCCATATATAGAGCTCTTCTGAAAGCTTTGACTTCTGACATAACATGAGCACTTGCAAGTCTCGGGTTTCATTTGAAAAGGAAGGGAGCGGGAGAGGGAAAAAGTAAAGGAAAGAGAAGATAGTCTGGGAAAGGGAGTGCACAAGAAGTAAGAATTCATCAGGAGGAGAGGAGAGGGAGAGGGAGAGGGAGAGGGAGAGGGGAGCAGCAGGCTACAATTGCAGCTACATTCGCATCCTAAGGCAGCCTCTGCTTATACCTTCTGAATCACTCTTCAGAAATGTTTAGCTTTCTCTGTTGCCAGGGGCTGAGACACAGAAGGGAATTCAGGACACTTGGAGATGGCCCTGTATTTCAGGCCTATAGGCCTTCTAAATGGCTGTAGAGGGAATGTCCTAACTTATTTCTGCATATACACACACATGCATATACATACACCCACAAAACCAGGTCAAATTATTTTGAAAGAAATCACAGGTTTGGAGGAGGGATCTTTCTTTTTATAGAGGAGGGAGAGATTGAAGGGAGGATTTTTGAGAATTTGAGCCAGTAAAGTTCATGCTTTCTCATAAGCTTGTCTGACACCACCTATCTAGTTACTGCCTTGACATTTGACTCACAAAATCACCAGTCTACTAGATCCTAAAGATGGTCTTAGAAGAGCAAGGACATTGTGTATGAATACGTATAGGCAATGTGTCTGAAGGCTTCTTAGGGCTCACAACTGATAAATTAAATATGGGTTTGATATTACGTTAAAAAAAAATTCAAGCAGATCTACTTCTACAGAATTAAAACTTCTGGTTTAAAAGAGGAGAGCAGTAAATAACAGTATGAACTGGAGATGAGAGATAAGATACAGCCAGATCTCGTTAAATAATTAAGTAACAAACAAGGAACAAAGAGACAAAAACAAACTAGTCTGAGACAGACCCATAGTAATTACCAAATCAAGCATGTGGCCTTTACAATGAGTGGGATCATTCATGTGTTACACAAGATTAAATGAATCTAAGAGTGCTATAAAACCATGCACTGCAAGTGAAAGAATTCAGAGCAAGACAAAATTCAAACTCACAAACAGATGATCAGTGAAATTTGCTATGAGTTCAGAGAGCAGCTCTGCTAAATCATTAAATAAAGACTTGGAATTCCTCAGTGCACAATTTACATCTATGCAGAAGGAAGAGATTCAATAAAACAGAATAAAGTAGAAGAGAATACACAAAACTTAGCTTGGTTCTGAGGCAGCCAGAGTTACCAGTTTGAATCTTCTCAAAGTCCCTGGGTGTTTGCATGTATTTGCAGAATAATAGGAAAGGCAACTAACAAAGAGCGAGGCTAGGAGCAGGAAGGAACATTGTGCCTCAAAGGGAGGAAAGAAGAAGGATGAAGATGGAAGAAGCGTATCAGAAGGCGACAAAGATGAAAACAAGAAAGAGAGAGATATTTGGAAGAAACAGGCAACAATTGCCATAGCAAGCACAAGTGGTAACTTTTCCTGTTGGCACATCACTTCCCCTAGATTCATGCATTCTTTCTGCAGACTTTTGTCTCCATCAAGACAAGTGACTACTGTGACCAGTAATGTACCACTTCACCCCTAGTTCCCAAAACCAACCCTCTCATTGAACTCCTTGACTCTTAAGTTAAACAGTGTCTGCAATTATTTGCATATGTGTGCCATGTCAGAAGGGTTGTTCTGATCTGCACTTTTATGTGTGTGCAGGCTGTCATACTGCAATTTTCCATCTCCTTATGTTCTGCTGATTCGCTGCAAGATCTGCTGACCTCCTGGGACTGTGCATACCTTCAGTTGTTCTTCATCAGTTTCAGTTTCAAGAGAGATGAATACTTCACCAGGGAGGCCAGAGCTAACAGAAATGTGCTTCACAGCACAGCCCTGTGCATAAATTGGATGCAACCAACTCTTCCCAATAAAATGAAAGCGATTCAGATTCTGATGATAGAGAATAATAGTGTATCAGTGAGATGTTGTGGTTCTGCCACAGTCTAGCAAAAGTCATGAAGACAACTCCTTCAGTTTATTAATGCTCCTTTCAATGTACCATATAAGCTCCAACCAGGATAAAGTTACACAGTACACAGGACTTCTGTGCCTTGTGCATTAAAGTAGCAGCATGTAGTACGTGGCTGGCATACACAGCTGCAGGAAGAACGCTGATTTAAATCTCTTGTGTTCACCCCAAGTTTTCTTTATTCCGTGTACCCTGAATTGTCTGCCCTTGCCAACAGCCAACAAAAATGGAAAAATGCAAACACAGTCATTTAAAAAATATTGATTTTGCATTCACCAATATTTGCACAAAACATGATCTTATGGTGTGAGGAATAAAAAGATACCTACTACCAGCACATTTCATTGAAGAGCCAAAGCTTATAGGGCAGAATGTGACCTGAAATTAGTTCTTTTTAACATGTGATATTCCATGACTCTTCATGTCTGCTTGATAATGCTTATCTACTTTTCTTGTTAACGATAATTATGTTGTATTCATTCACATAAAACAGAAGTTTCTAGTCACATAAAACAAAAGCGGAAAGTTTACCTGCCTTGCAAAGTTAACTGAAAAATATATGTGAAACACTTTGACTATCTAAGCCTGAAAAAACTGTGAAAATATTTTAATTTAGTCACACGCCACCATCACACTGCTTATATCAGGAAACACTCTTAACATGATCAAAGTGTTTGGGTTTTAGTTATGTTATCTTATATGTGCTTATTAACAAATATATCAATGTACAGCATAGAGATCCAAACATTGAAAGTTCTTTCTGATATTAAGGTAATTCAAGATATTTCCTGCAAACTTCTAATTTTAAACTTAACTCATGCTACAGAGCAAATAACTAGTTAAACCGTTAACTGTCTATACAAATACCACATAGCTTAAATTCAGATTCCTACAAAGGGAAGGTAGAGACGTTCTCAGTGTCAATAGGCCATGACTTCCACAAAGCCGGTGCACACTAGCTGAGAGAGTGACCACCCACAGTGACACATTTTTACACTGAAGATATAAGGAGGCCTACAACAGTGACCTTTCCTGGAGACCAGTAGAATAAGGCTCAGTAATTCAGGATTTAGCAATTCAGAGAAGTTTTTTGGTCTCAGTTAATAAAGGGTCTTGCTAATCCAAAAGCTACAAACCTAACGAGATTCCTGATCCAGCAGCCACTATGGTTCAGGGAGGAGTTGGGATTTTGCTTCATTTGATAAGGAATTTATGCTGCTTTGAGCACTGTTTGCGAAAGCCCTTGGATACCAAGGCTCTATTCCCTCAGCCTTCAGCACTGCACATCGTGCGGACACAGTGCTCTCTGGGAGTTCACAGAAGCCATGCAGTCCACTGGCAGTTCACCCACATTAAGAACAACTGCCAGGAGACAACAATGTAAAAATTTTCACCTGGCCACTGTATTCATTCTCCTTTTATGACTGAAATGTACATGTATGCTATAGCCTACTGGCAGCTGCATGCATGCTTTCATACCCATCCCCTCTGCAAGAAGAATTATTGCCAAAAATATAACACATTATGCAAACAACTTAGTCACCCAAAGAGCTTTATAAATGCAGAATAAGAAGATAACACAGAGCAATAAAATATATTTTAATGAAGTAACAAGGAAACATACAGCCTTTCCATTCTGCCTTCAGTGTAGGAACAGAACCAGTCTAGTGAAGCAGGTCAGCCAGCACTACACATTTTTGCGTAAGAATTTCACACAAGTATACTACCTTAACTATTTCCTAAGGACATCTTCTATTACTGAAGTTACCCAGCCAGAAAGCACAATAATGCACCTTCTTTTGGAAGGTAGGTGCTGAGGAGAACAGTTTAAAGCAGAGGAGGTTTTCTAATCTTTTGTGGAAACAAGTGAACACTCAGCAAGTGTGTAGCTTGGAGAAATAATAATATTGCAATTTGGGCATTTGGGACAGCCTTCAAGCCAAGCACTCAGTAACCTGCTGAAGAACTGCCCTGGCTTACCAAAGATTCAGCATGTATGTATATGTATGTGTATATGTATATATAGATATGTATCTATATAATGCTTCTCTGTATGTGTATATATGTATAAAAATAAAATAAAATCCTACTCTTTCTATGACTAGTTAGACTGTCTAGACTGTGGAGCACTTCTATATTCCTTTAAGGCTTAATTCAAGATAGTATCCACAGTTATAAAGCAATGAGGAAACCCAAGTACCAGGATTATTTGAGCAATCAGGTATGACACAGTCATAGTTATTTAGAAGTAATGACACTTCTAGCAATTTACAGATATTACCCCCTCCTCTTTTCCAGTGGCATAGAGATAATAGTAAGCTATATATTCTGAGAGCAAGAGAGAGTGTGAGTGAGTGGGCACATGGCTTTTTCTGCATCTCTTGCCTGTTCACCTTCCATCGAAAAGAGAATGAGAGAATAGGTGCTGACCTGCAATTTCAGAGCAACAGTGTTCCTTTACACCTTTACACCATCTGCAGTTTTCAATGGCCCATTAAAATGTCTCTCATTTCAAGCTATTTAATGAAATAAATAGAAAACTAGAGAGAGAAATGGGGAAAAATTCAGCTTCAGCTGAAGAAAACAAGAACAGAACCAAACCCCCTCTGAGGCCACAATTACAGTTAAATAGGACAAAACGAAAAACAGTAACGTCAAGTTAAGCTCCCAGACTTTCTGTGAATCACTTGTGTAGTAAGGGAGGAGCCAAGAGAGGAACTGGTGGTCTCCTAGACAGTGCTACCAATGAGGGTGGGAGCAAGTGAGTGTGTGTGTGAATGTGTGTATGTGTGCGCACGCAGATGCCTGTTTTTGTGTGCTTGAAGCACACAAATGAAAAACTAGAGTGACAGCTAAAAATGCCAAAGGCTATCCAAGGAGACAAAAGGGGAATAAGGAGAATGGAAAAGAAATAATAGAAAACTCAATCAGTGGTGATATGGGGAGAAATGGAAACATCTGGAGACTTTTCAACTGGGTGAAACAGAACAGGAAGAACAGAAGCAGGGAAACAGAAAATAGATATTATTTGGAAGAACATTACCAGCCATCTTCATTTAATATTCTTTCAATAGACATTACCCTTTCAGAGATAAACCCAGATGCAATGACTCTTGCTTCTAAAATACTTACTTCCTTCTTCTTGACCCCCCCCAGATTGTTTGCTCATTATCTCACAAATGCACATGCAAAGGAAGCTTCCTGGAATCATTTTCCTGATTCAGCTGAAGACCTCATAACCAGAAACAGACTGAAGATGGGCAAAAACCTAACTTGGGAGGAGAACATAATCTCATATAACCATAATGTCAGTAGATCTAAATTCAAATTATAGGTGACCTGAATCACAACTATAAGCTGCAAAGATAGTCATTGCCTTCTCCGTGATGGAGATGAGAAAGTCCAAACTGGTGTTCTTTAGTCCACCCTTAGAGAGTACTGTATAATCTTCTCTTCAAACCATGACTAGATACTTCCTTCCCAACCAGAACAACAGCCCATCAGCTGAAAACAGATAAACTTAAATAGTCAGAATTGTAACAGTAAGAAAATACATAACAAAGGCATGTTTTGAGAAGAGAAACCGCTTAGTAGAAAAGGACAAAAAATCTATTCCAGTTTAATCTCCAGGGCTAGGAGGGAGACAGTTAGGTTCCTGAATTCAAACATGACATTCAAGTGTGTTTTCTTTCTAATGTCTTTGGAGAGTGATTAACTTTTCTAGATTTCAACCCCAAAATTAAAGGAACTCCCAAAATGCACAACATTGGCTCTCACCCTGCAACCAAATCCTTCACCCTCACTTAAATCTTGCATATAAAATCCAGTCATAGGCAGCAAGATGGCTGAAGCTCAAAGCACCATAATGGAGTTCACATCTCACCAAGCCCAAACTCTCCTAAGCATTTGTTAAAAGGTTCCAAATTCAGTGAATCCTTTGCACACCTCAGCTCAGCTGTGCAAATCTGGTCCAACTGATGGAGACCAGCTTTTGGGTATACAGAGGCTAGACTTGCTGGAGTCTAACTTTTAACCATTGTTTCACATGAAAAAAAAGATTTTGTTAGTTTGTTTTACCATTTCTTTATCTGAAGTGAAAGAGGCACCTTTTTTTCACTGATTTGCTCCCCAGTCATAAGTAGGCAGATATTTATTCTCCTAGTAAAACTGGTTATTGTTTTGGACTTGGAGAAAGGATCAATACTAGGACTGGCACTGTTTAACATCTTTGTCAACAACATTGACAGTGGGATTGAGTGCACCCTCAGCAAGTTTGCAGATGACACCAAGCTGTGCAGTGCAGTTGACACCCTGGAGGGAAGGAATGACATCCAGAGGGACCTGGAAAGGTGGGCCCATGGCAACCTCATGAAGTTCAACAAGGCGAAGTGCAAGGTACTGCACCTGGGTAGGGGCAATACCATGCACAAATACAGGCTGGGCAGAAAAGGACTTGGGAGTGTCAGTCGATGAAAAACTCAGCATGAGCTGGCAATGTGTGCTTGCAGCCCAGAAGACCAACAACATCCTGGGCTGCATCAAAAAAAGTGTGGCCAGCAGGGCAAGGGATGTGATTCTGCCCCTCTGCTCTGCTCTGATGAGATCTCACCTGGAGTATAGTGTCCAGCTGTGGGGCCCTCAATGTAAGAAGGACATAAAGCTGTTGAAGTAGGTCCAGAGGAGGCCACGAAGATGATCAGAGGGCTGGAGCACCTCTCTTACGAGGACCGTCTAAGAGAGTTGGTGATGTTCAGCCTGGAGAAGAGAAGGCTCTGAGGGGAGCAGTCTTCCAGTTCCTGAAAGGATCCTACAGGAAAGCTGGGGAGGAACATTTTACAAGGACTGGTAGCAATAGAACAAGGGGGAATGATTTTAAACTGTAAGAGGGTAGATTTAGACTAGATATTAGGAAGAAATTCTTTACTGTGAGGGTGGTGAGACACTGGCACAGGTTGCCCAGGGAAGTCGTGGATGGCCCCCCCCTGGAAGGGTTCAAGGGCGTGGTCTGGTGGGAGGTGTCCCTGCCCATGGCAGGGGGGTTGGACTGGATGATCTTTAATGTCCCATCCAACCCAAACCATTCTTTGATTCTATGATAAGCATAATAAAGCAGAAATATCTCTGATCTATATATAACACTGTATGGCAGTGGTAACACAAGCAGACGTTATTGCCATATCTGTTTGGCATATTTGGAAATACTATGTTGACCTGGCAGAGCATGGTATCATGTTTTGTTAATTTCAACATAGGTGATAGCTAAGTATGAAGCACATTAATATAAAGATGACTAATGCACATATATCTTAGCTTAAGCACTAACAAGTAACACTAACATTTAATATTTTTTTTGCATAATCTCCCTTCTAGTAAAAGGTTTTTGCAAATAGGTCATAACAAGAGAAATAGAAAGCACAAAAATCACATATTTATAATTTATTTTTTTGTTTCACTGATAGTTCACTTTCTCAAAATGAAACACTCATACTCAGCTTGGTGTTCTTATTTATACAGTGAAGAGAATTTTCATTCACTAGTAGTATTGAAAATTATACACCCTAATGAAATTAAAAAATAATGCAAGCGACTTTTACCAAATTCTGATTTCACAGAATCACAGAATCACAGAACGTTAGGGATTGGAAGGGACCTCAAAAGATCATCTAGTCCAATCCCCCTGCCGGAGCAGGAACACCTAGATGAGGTTGCACAGGAAGGCGTCCAGGCGGGTTTTGAATGTCTCCAGAGAAGGAGACTCCACAGCCTCTCTGGCCAGCCTGGTCCAGTGCTCTGGCACCCTCACTGAGAAGAAGTTTCTTCTCAAATTTAAGTGGAACCTCCTGTGTTCCAGCTTGTGTCCGTTACCCCTTGTCCTATCATTGTTTGTCACCGAGAACTTTTCAAAACTATGAATTTCTGATGTTTATGATATCATCCCAAATTAATAATGACATCGAAGATTTCAGTTTAGTGCAAATGTAGAAGTTAATTGAGATAATCTCTTGATGAAAGGACCCATGTGACATATACTCTACAACAAACTTTCTGAATAGTTTGGTCTGATACTGTCAGGAAAGGCTGCTTCTAGAAAGATGATCAGAGATAATCTAGAAGGGCGATCAGAGATCTGAACAGAGATCCAAATAAACAGTTTAATGACTGCCTCTCCAGTTTCTCTGAAGAAGAGCTGGTGAATGTTGAAGTGCTAGCTACTTCAGATCAACATAATGTGGAACGAAGTTATCCTGGCCAGTAAGCTGGTGTTCAATCATGTTTTTGTTTTGTTTTGTTTTGTTCTGTTCTGTTTTCCTTTGGGAGCAGCAGGGTCGTGCATAACCACATCTTTTGAAAGCAGATGAATCCCATTACCACCCATCAGTGCAAGCTCCTGCTTCTGTTCTGTGGGTGAAAGTGCTCTGGTTTGATAGTTGAAAATTCAGCAGGGTGATGGGGAGGAGGATATCAGTAGCCAGGAGAGGTACGCTACCTGGTATGAGCAGTAAGGAGGAGAGATAACAGTGAAAGGAAGTAATATATGCATCTTCCACAGTACTCCATTGCTTGTTATGGAAACTTTGTTAGCAGATGAAAGTGACAGGTGAGGTTCAGCACTGGAAAAAACCCAGCACATACGAGGCATGATGACTGCCAAGGCAAGGGAACATAGCAATCTGCGAACAGGCTTGAAATCTACAAATAAAACAGGTTCTGTTTTGTTCCTAAAATCCAAAGACAAGCAGAAACATAGAAACTGCCCGACCAGGAGGAATGAGAAAAGAGAAAGAAAAAAATAAATACATTTAAGGCCATGGCAACTCAAAGGAAAAAAAAAAGGATAAAGAAAGAGAGAAAGCATAACATGTCACCATCCACTGTTTACATCACTTGCATTCATAGTAAAAAACCTTTCCTACAAATAAAATGCCTTTGTGACATCTCATGACTGATTTCTAATGCTGTGGTTTTAACCTTGGCAGTATAGTGGAAATAGTTGCAAGGGACATCAGTTCCAGGTTATTCACTGTGGGAGCAGAAACAGCTTTGCTTCACCATTGTAACACTCTCATTTTAAACAAGCTGTAAACTATCTCCAAAGTAATTTAGGAAACGCCCAGCAATCCATGACATGAATGAATAGTTCCAGAAAAAGTACTAATATAAGCTCTGTTACTGTTGTCCAGGAGACCTAGATTCATCTAAAGATACCTTACAGAGGCATAATCTTCACAAGTCATACTCACCTGTTTGTCTGAGACAGAGTAAGAAGAAAGCATGATGTGCAAGACCAAGATTTAGTCCTTTACTTTTGCTTCTATCAGTGTTTTTGGGAAAAAGTAAAAAAAAAAAAATACATGCTACTAGTAGACACCCAGCTATGACTTGGCAGTTGTGCTAACTTAGGTTAATGTCTGTCGACATCTGTCGTCAGCTGAGGACCTGGTTTCATATTCAAGGTGGAAGTACCTCATCTGACCCATTCTAGGTAGCCATCAAGAGTTAGCATTACAACATCTATAGCTGGTGCCAAACTGACCCATCAATCAATGGAAGGAAAAGAATGAATTTTTGATGACTGTGTGAGATACAGATAATTATAATCCAATCTGCATGGCTTCTAAAGGTAATAATAAGGATTAACATACTATTATGATTACACTGTAACAGTGTGGATGTAGTATCACCAATATTATGGGTCTCTACTGCAAAGAAAGCTGAAATAGATGACCTGTAATCAACAGGGAGGCTAAACAGTCTTACCGTGCCACAGGAGAAAAAGATGTAGAAACTTGAATTATTTCAAATCTGAGTTGCCTTTCAAATTCTGTAAAGCAAAGTAATGGGGATTTTTCTCCTTTCCTCTCTCCCTCCTCTCCCCCTACAAATAATGATCTGCATTTCTTCCCATACAATGTCCTCAGTGAAAGATATCTTGCCTGAGACTTAAGTATTTGACTAAAAGTACTGGTCTGCCCTCAATTGCCACGCTTCATCAGGCAACTGCCCATCTGCTGAGCTATGGTCACTGTCTCTGATCTTGCGTTCAGTTCACACCAGGGTAAAGCTACTTCAGCTCAGTACAGCCCACAGTAAGAAAAAATATCCTGGCTGCAACAAATCCTGCCAAAGTAATTGCCATCCTGACAGAGAAAATTCTGTTTTATCGGTTGTGACTTGTCTCTGTCCACCTGACTGGTCGCCAAACTGAGTACTATGAAAACTGCCAAGTAATCAGCCTACAACTGAGTTGAGCTATGCTTACTCAGTGGGGAACAAGAAAACTAAAATGTGTCATCATCCTCGAGGTATCCAAAATTCATGAGTAAGCCTACCCGAAGGCTTGAATAATTTTAAGTGCATATTTTTATTCTTCATTTGCTTTCTGGTGTGAAGGCCTGAAGAGGTAAAATTTTTTAGTTCTTTACAACCACTAAGACTAGACATAGAGTTTATTTTTGTTTGGTTTGGTTTGGTTGGTTGGTTTTCTTCTTTGCAAGCAGAGGCAATCCTGCCACTAATAGTAAAATCTTTGAATTTGCAGTACTGTGTCTTGCATCACTCTCTACAGAATAATCAGGCAATGAAATATCATCGAAAGATACCTCATTGCCAGCATACTTCACAGAGAACCTTCCAGAAGGACTGTGAACTTCCTCTCTCTCTGAAAATAATAAAGAACTCTAACAGTACAAAGAAACCCATTCTGGGTTTCATGCCAAAGCAACACACACCTGTTGCAGGAGAATCCTCATGGTTGGATTGAATTATATTTTTGTCCTCCTAGGTTATATATATATTTACCTATATATATATAGGCTGTTGCAGAAATTTTATCCTGTCATAAGATGATCATTTGGCATGATGATTGATTTGTTTTTACTTGAAGATCGTGCAACTATTTTATCATTCATATGCTGCATATTTGATATACATCATACCCCTTTGAGAAAGGATGCCTGTGATCAGTGTATGTGACTGGGGGTTAGAAAGAGAGACAGGATCTGCTCCGATAAACAGTAGCAATCAGGAAATTTGTGGGTTTGAAGGTATTTTCCAGGTGGGCTTTACTGAGAGGAGGCCTGGAGTCTTCACCAGAATTTATCAGTTGACAGTTTCAGAAGTTAATTTTGTTCAGAGAGACAGAGAGAGAAGTGCCAAGGGGAACATATGGCACAATAAACTCCAAGTGGGTGAAATGCATCTTTGGACTGAATGCCAGAAAAGGCCATGAGCTGCCTGAGGGCTTGCAAAACATTTTGGTGGGACCTGCTCTTCATATTGGTCTTTTTGTTTCTCCAGGCTACAGCTCTAATGCTTTCCATCCAAAGATACCAAACTTTTTTAGAAAAATCTTGATTTTTTTTCCACTCAAAAGAGAAGAATTTTAAATCACTCCTAGGTTTTCTGGCCTTATAAGAACAGCTGTACTAGATTAGACTGCAAATCCCCAACCTCAGTAGTGTGTCAATCTGAGGAACCAGCAGCACTTGTGTAAGGCAGGATGTAAAAGCAAGGAAACCATGTATTGATACTTTTTACACTACTAACGAAAACCTTACTCTGTGCGCATCAGTAGCATTGCACAGTTGGATTTCTCTGCACGCAAAATGGGCAACCACAGATGAGAAGGGACAGCTCATGAACCAGAGCAACCAACCTGCCACTGTTTATGCCTATTACATGTTTGACATCAACAGCAGCTGCTTTTAGAAGTTTGATCCAGAGTGGTGGGAAAAAATACAAGAGCTTCACATGTGTCTCTACGAAAATGTCTGATGAAAAGTCTAGATGTTTCATCACAAAGAAAATTTATTCATGTGGGGAGGAACACGGTTGCATCTCAGCATCTAATACACCCAAGACGCATGTTGACCTGGGACACAACACCAAAAGTCCATGCATTTAGCAAACTCCAGTGACCCGGATAAAAGTCCTAGCTAGTCAACTGTCTTTGGTAAAGACAAGCTTGCCCAAAATGTCTTCAACAGCCAAAGTTACAATTTCTCAGTTAGTATAATTGAAAGTTGCCTTTGTTTAAATAAACCTTTGAAGTTTTGTGAACTTTTTGGAACTGTTTATATTTTGGTCATTCTCCATTGTCTCCCCTAAAGACTTTAACTCATCCCACCCTTAGGGCCTGTCATTGACTCTGACAGTACTGAGAGACTATCATTCCTCCGAGCATTATTACTAGGGAAAGCCAATTTCCTTGTTAGATGATACACTGCATTAGTCTAAGGAGAACTAGAGAAAAGGAAGCTGTTTAGAAACTTATTTTAAGCATGCATTACTGGTAAGCAGCATGCAGGCTTTTATTGATATTATAATTTCTGTTGTTTGCTGCAGAGCACTGTATGCTACAGAAGTTCTTAGGCACTAGCCTCTACATTAAAACAAGTACTTCACACTTTTGCACAGCTTTTAGCATGTGGTCTGCCAGTTTTGTTTAGGTTGAGTAGTACCTTACTGTTTGTGTAATCACACTGAAATCAAGGATGACCAAAACATGTCCCTAGGGCCCAGCTGTACCGTCACAACTTGTCTGTCACTTAGCCCTTTGCATTTTTACCTTTAATGTATATAAGGAATTGGAGGTAGGAGCACTCAAGTGCATCAGTGTGCAGCACCTTGACCCAAGGGCCAAACAGTGCAATTAGGTGATTGTCTTCCATCAAGATATGCCTGAGATGTACTTCACAATATCACCCAGTGCCACTCTTTTGTAGACTGCATATATTTATTACATCCATGTATTTGGCTAGCTTTCTGTGCTCTGTGCACCATTTACTGTCTGAGCAAGGTGTGGGCTATCTAGAAATAGCACTAAGAGGGCACATGCTCTGCTGCTACCAGTCCTATGGCTGAGACCAGACCAAGTAGGATCAGACCTTCAGCTGGCATAAACCCATTACTAGTAACAGTGAGATGGGAATTTCCACTTCTGTTAGACCAGCCTGGGGAATAGAAACAGAAAATAATTTTTAGCTCACCCTGTAAGTTTCTATTCTTAGTTTATTTGGAAGCAAAGCAGCCACAGTAACTCTGAACAACAAAAGGGGTAAACTTACTGGTTTGAAACCAGTAAAATATGCATTAACATTACAGTGTGCTGAGTGAATTACCTGCACTTAGCTCAACAGAACAGTGAATATATGTACCAATATATGCCATTCACTGACAATGAAAAAGAGCATAAACATTGGTTTGCAGATGTAAACCATCGAATATGTGTGGCAGTGCCTCTGGTCATAAGGGTAGTGCTAATTGTCTAAAGGAACGTCTGCTATTTCATCTTGGGGGGAAAAAAAAGGATCATTATGCCCAGGGACTGTACTAAAATGTACATATTTGTTTCAAAAACCTGATTTACTGACTGAGCCAAATCTTCAGATGGTGTATGCTGGCAGACCTCTGCCAAAGTCAACGGAGTTGTACTGATTTATACTCACAAAGCACATAATCTGTTGTAGAGAAACATGGACAGAAGCCTCCTTCCTCTATATCCCCTGCAAACTGTGGTGTTTATTGTCTGACAAACCATTTGGGGATATTCAGGCTACTAGAATGCCATTTTAGCTACTGCATGCCAATATGTCCAGGCTGGCAGAGACTTGCTGACAACCAGCAGCACACTTCAAATGACAGGTCTGTGCAGCGCAGCTGCAATCCCAGACACGTATTCTCTTAAACCAGACAGAATGGAGACCTGAGCTCATGAATGCTCTCAGTATAGCACTCCAGCAATCACAGGCATTTCAAGGCATTTCTGCAGAACAACCACAATCCCATGAAAATCTCAAGGCAAAGCAGACACAGGTGAGTTGCTGAATGTTCTGGTGCTGAGAAAATACTTTCTTCACAGGTGCACACAAAAGCAAAACCCAGCTCTAACCCTGGCCATAGATAAATTGCAAAATGTCTTCATATTATAATTACTGAGATCCCAGAGGGTACATATAATTGAATTAAGGGGTGTCTTTACTTGCATACTTAGTGGCTGTAGAGCTGTCTTCAGCTTCAGTCTGTGGTCCCATAATCAGTGTCCAGAACATGCACAAGCCACCCTTTAATTCGGTTATAAGTAGTCCTTGGGGAACCATAGAATTAAACAGTATCATAAGGTTCTAAACGTGGTCTGTACAAGGACTAATTCCACACTCCCGCTCAATAGAGGATTTCTCAGCCTCATCAAAGTTTTATGCTAAAATTTTGGCTAATATTTTGAAAGCATGTTACTTCATTTGACCTAAATGACTTTTGCACATGTTCATTTCCATTTTAGTCTATCAGCCTGTTTAACATAATAGCATATTAACAGTACATTTGAAAGAAGAGGCAGTGGTTTGGAGTCAGTCCAAAGCAGTCGCAGCAGCGGGAGAGAGCAATAAGAGTTTTGAAGAAGGAAAATCAGACTTGAGTCCCCATTACTGCTTTGCAAAATGCAAATATCCTTGAGCACAGGGGATGTTTTGGCATAAGATCATAACATTATTTGTACCAGATTGCCAGATTATTTCCAGAAAGATGGTCCCTGAGAAGAGTAGGCTACTATAAATATCTCTTTACAACTGAAAAGTGCTGATGAAGCAAATACTTCAAATTATTAAGCCTTCTTACTTGTGTAAGTAGTATACTTCTATATAATAGTGTTACATACCATTTCATGTATACACTCAGCAGTGTGTGTATGGACAGGCAATACACACGATTAGTAGAACCCCATACCATTAAACTTGTGTGATTAAATCTTGTTTATAACTTTGCCAAACCAAAACCATTTATTCTGTATTTTTTTCTGATGATTATCTGCCTCGAGTTAATTTATTTGGATTTTGTTCTTTATTGAATGCAAAACAGCTCAGCCATTTCCAAAAGTGAGGCTCCAGAAAACACACCCTTACATTGTCAACGTCAAATAAAATTCTGGTTATCTTTTAACTGAGATGCTGTGATGAGATTGAGACTGTTGATATTGGCATTGGAATGGACTGCCCAGTGAGGTGGTGGAGTCACCATCCCTGGAGGAAAGGCTGGATGTGGCACTTAGTGCCATGGTCTAGCCAATGTGGTAGTGTTAGGTCATAGGCTGGACTTGATGATCTCAGAGGTCTTTTCCAGCCTCAATAATTCTGTGATTCTGTGATCCACCAAAGAAGTAGAATATATGGGCTTATGACAAAAAAAAGAGAACTCTTCATCATTGTGTCAGGCATCTAAAAAAGAGTATGCATTTACTTACAGGGAGGTAATTATTCATAAACTTAAAATGACAACATTTATTTTTACTATGTGTCAGATAACCCAAGCAATGAAATGATTGAAGTGAATTTGGGACATCTGTATATACTTGAGTCTTGCAGATGTTGACTAGCATCAGGTCATAAGGCAAAACCAAAAAAAACGGGCAAATGTGCCTGGATGGAGCTTGCCAACAATACCTGTTGTGTCTGGAAAGCCTTATTTCCAACAAAAGGCCAAGCTGAAAAAAATGTTTTCTTCACATGTTTTCAAATGTTTGTCTTCACATACCAGTTAGGAAGTAACACTGCTGACTAGAGAAAACTAATACTTTTAGCTAAGTTTACAACATGTTACTCTCTGATCTCAGTGACTCATGTAAATCCCAAATAACACACTGAAATTGTGGTTTAACCAAATGGCGTACTTCTACTGAAGGATCCTGTATGCAGGTCTTGTTTGAACTGTGGGCAACTCAAAGAGCAGCTGCTCAGTGCAGTGTAACTTGGACAAGTGACATCAACAGACCACTGAACCCAGACAGAAATGCATGCGTATATCCAAGTGCACAACTGGGGTCTAATTTTCCTTTTGAACCAGTAAACTACAAAACTAGCAAGACACCATGAAACTCACAGAGTCAAGTCCATGGGTCACTGTTAAACCAGAAAACCTCACAAGAACAGCAGCTCCAGGCTGCTCTGTGAATCATATAATCATAGAATTGTTTGGATTGGAAGGGACCTTAAACATTATCCAGTCCAACCCCCCTGCCATGGGCAGGGACACCTCCCACCAGACCAGGTTGCCCAAAGCCCTGTCCAACCTGGCCTTGAACACTTCCAGGGAGGGGGCAACCACAGCTTCCCTGGGCAACCTGTGCCAGTGTCTCACCACCCTCACAGTAAAGAATTTCTTCCTAATATCTAGTCTAAATCTACCCTCTTCAAGTTTAAAACCATTTCCCCTTGTTCTATCGCTACCTGCCCTTGTAAAAAGTTCCTCTCCAGCTTTCCTGTAGGACCCCTTCAGGAACTGGAAGGTTGCAATAAGGTTCTCCCAGAACCTTCTCTTCTCCACAACCCTTAACAGTCAAAATACCCAAACCTCCAGAATCTACAGATTGGCACAGGGAGAGATGAGGACAGAAAAGGGGTCTTGTCACTATTTTAGATACATGCACAAGTAGGGAATTTGTCAAGCAGGAGCCTCTATATGATACTAGGAAGCAGTCCAGGCTGTACACTAAGGAAGAAGGAAAATCTTTTTCTCTCAAGGCTCTCTTAAAGAGTGAGAGAGCATTAGCTTGCACAAATATAAATGAATAAGACAGCAAGATACACATCAAAACTAGAGAGACAGAGGGCAGAAATGAAACTTTAATTTGTTTTTTGCTGTTTACAAGGACATCAGTGTGGTCATATCAGCAAAACGCCATAGGGAAATAGTTTGCAAGTAGAAAATAGCTGTGCTGTAATTACCAAGTAATTATGCAGAGTTATAAACTTCCCTACCACATTAAAAGAACTAAGGCCAATTGTTATTCTTAGCCTTAGTGCAGGCTTGGTAGGTAACACCTATGTGAATGAGAACCACAGTGTGTAAGCGTGTCCTTGAAGCTGCTCAGAAAACCCTACATGCAAGATCTTGTTACTTTATAATGGCAATCAGGACTACCTCAGCTTAATGTTCTGCTTATCAGGTTTCTAACCCTTTTCTT
>NW_010188000.1:0-7333 GCF_000695765.1 Mesitornis unicolor | reverse complement strand
AGCGGTTCACAGGAACATGACAGATGGTCTCTCCCAGGGGCAAAACTAATTGCAAAAGAGGAATTCTTTTCCTGTCAGGTTTATGACTTAAAATATATGGGCAAACACACCAACCATCTTTCTTTGGTTGCCAGGAGATCTTAAATTCAAAACACTGAAATGGCATAGTCAGGTGTGTAGCTCTGTGATGCATTGCAAGTGGTCCCACATGCACTCATGTTATACTGACTAAGCTCTAGAGCTGGTCAGACATTCTCTTTTGACAAAACAGTTTTTCCCCAGGAAATTCCAAATCATTGTCATGGAATCTGCTCAGAGGTTACACTGACATCAGCACAAAACATTCAAGAAATTATCATGCTTGTAACTTCTGAACAAACCTTTGTGAAGGAAACTCACCGCCTCATGCATCCTCTGTCCTCCTCTTTCCCCTGCAGCTGCTATGTTAATAAACCAACTGTGTAACATGAGTTGTCTTCAAATGCCTTGTCCCAGCCACTAAAAGCTAGGCCTTTAGGTGCTATTTTTTGTGTATTGCTCTGTTCAGTCCAACTCTCAGCATCAAAGGTAAACAGGGACCCAAATGTCCATCTTCCAATGAAAAGGCAAAGGCTCCTCTTGTTTCTGTCCCATGCCATGATAAACTGCATGAGTGAGTGCATATTTCCTCATGTTCACATAAGCTGTTGGCCCAGCAGCAGTCCAAACAAGCAGCAACCAGAGTCAAAATGAGAGGGTTGTCTGCTACCTCAAAGCCAACATCTGCTTTCCTCTATCTCCCCTCTCTTCGGTTTGAGCAAGTTTCCACCTGGTTAGATCCACAGCAAATGTGGCAAGCAGATCACCAGACATGTGAAGGGACTGACAAAGTCAAATGTAAGTGTATGTGACAGTTGCAATTGTTTGTGACTCAAAGATAGTCAACAGCAGCCAGCAGCAGTCAGGAAGTGCAAAGGTCATAGAGGAGACACACTGCCAGTTGATGGCATTATATTTCAAGGCCTGAGGAGCAGAAGGAGTAAAATATAAGGAGCATTTGGACCTCATTAAGCAATGAAAGGAACCAGAGGTAAGGAAAATAAGAGGTTACGTCTCTAAAATGAGAACCCTCTAAATGTAAATTTCCCTGTAAGTTTCCCTCCTTTGCTTAGATGCCATCACTTTCCCAGATCTTTGACACAACTAAACAGTGACCTCAAAACAGCCACACCTAATGTCCATTCCCATTGTCATATCTCCCAGCATCAGGTTCTACCTTCCCCAACTTACTATGGGTTAAATAGCACTGTGGGGAGAAGTGGGCAGCTGTTCCCACTGTCCTGGCTCAAGATGTCCTGGTCTTTCTTCTAAGGAACTGTTGGAAATGAGAAGAAGCAGAGGCATAGAAAATGTGTCACAAAGGCCTGTGTCACCATTAAAAGCTTCCAAAGTCATATTATTTCTGAAAATGTAATCTCCTTACAAAATATAAGCTTATCCCCAGTTAAGCTATCAAAACTTAGGAAAAAAATAAGATCTGTAGAGATGACCATCACAAGTAGGTAAGAGAGTTGTGCTGACCTTCAGCACAGGGTATAGAGGCTATCACTGAAGTCCAGCATGAATGGGAGATCTGCAGGTGCTCCTCTGCCTGACAAAACAAGAAATTCTGGACCACATTTTTTAGATGTGTATGATTCCCATACTACAAAGGCCATCAAAAGCTATTGGATCAAGAGCATGTGAAAGTTATGCTTACTCTTACTATCATGCTCCAAGTAGCCTTAATCAATGGTCTATAGCAATACATGTCAGTATAGCACTTAGCAAGGTAGAGAAATTGGGAAGCACCTTGCTGGCCACTTCTTCTAAACTGTCCTCCTACATGGTAAAGATCCTTCATTTCCATGAAGTACAGTAGAGCAGTTTCATTTCTGCTTCACTTCTTAATTAAGGCAAAAAAAATTTTAAAAAGAGAAGAGAAGAGGCATTCTGTCTGGTAGAAATGTTCCTCCAACTTCATTTCTTACTCTTGTATCAGGAAGCCTAGTAAAGTAAAATCATCAGTTTACAACTTCCTTGGCATCTTTTTTGGTGAAACATAGTAAATAGTTCCAATTTTACTAGGTTTTCAACACATTCATTGTTTAAAATGCAACAAACAAAATGAAATCTACTACTTCCTTACTCCTATGCAGTAGCAGTAAGGTCACACGTTGCAGGGACTGAATTGAGACCAGAATTTGGCCAGAAGAATGGCCAAATAAACTGCGTGAGTGCCACATATTGCACAGATGCCGAACTACTCTCAAACAGGCAGACACGTGCACTGGGGCTCTGGCTGCAGGATATGTGAGGCACAATTTGGTTTACACATGCTTCTGAGTGTTGCATGCTGGTTGCCTTAAGCACATCTGCATCCTAAAAGCATGCCACAGCTCTTGGCTTTCTAGCCTAGTCTCCTGTAGCCTTGCCTATTTTAGATGACATCATGAGTCTATTGTCATAGATTAATATAAAGCTATGGTTTGGACCGTCCACTCAAGCTGCTGTTATATTTGCCACTATTTCTCCCTGTTGCAATTTGTTGCCTGCCTCTGCAAGATCTGGAATGTCTTCCGTGTGGGCATCATATGAAAACCATAGTGAAGATAGTTTCCTAACTCAGAAGAAGCTGAGACGATGGCTGAGAAGTGCCCACTATTTTCATTGAAAAAGTTTGCAGTCACCATTTGGGATGTCCTCCAGATATTTCCAATGGAAGGATTTTCAATGCACAGACTCCAGGTTACATTTCACATCTAACCTGAAGATGTGCAAGTAACTAATCTAACGGAGAATGGCGCTGTACAATTTTCTTTAATACACTTCTAAAAAATATAGTCATCTGGTGACATTTCAGCGGACAGATGTTGACTGCTATAGAGGGAGCACAATGGGAGTGTGCACACACATTCACATGCATATTTCCTCAAATGCAGAAAGACCCTGCCTCATAGCCATGCAATCACAGAAACCTCAGACCTCACTCTTAGCATATGTTACAGGATTTTAAAAGATCATTCATTGAGGAAAACCCCAAAAGACTATAGTAGTTAAAATTCTCATGTGATATGCCATGGCTCTTTAGTTTGCTCTGTCAGTGGTATTCTTCTTGGCAATTGCAACTTCATTGAACCTCATTACTGCACATTTCTATTTAAAAAAATTAAATTTCTCTGTCCTCTATGATTCATTAGCAAAGCTTAGGAGAAATGTTTTAAACAAGGCATCTCAAATGTCATACATAATAATAAAAAGGAAAAAGATAAAAAAGAATGTCCTTTACTAAAGCATCTTTATTGAGAACTGAGTAATCTAGATCACACTGGGTAGCACTGACCGTAAGATAAGGAAGAGAGACCTCCAACAGCATTTTTAATATCAAGAAGAGAAAACTCTTCAAGTCACAAAATATTCTTCCATATCTTTGATTTCCACTTGAATTGCAATTCAGGAATTAAAAGAAGTTTTTGAAAAATGCCCTTGATCTTAACCCTAGGCAGATATATAAATAAACTGACACGGATGATAACAGCATAACCAAAAAAATTATGCTATTTCGTGGAGCTGCTAAGCCCTTCACATGTCAAAAACTTTCAAAGTTTAAATGAACACCTTGAAAAATTAATTTATTCACAGTTCCTTATGAAATTATATATTTTTTCTTTATAGAGCATTTTTTTCTCTTTCAACGAGAATATTTGTCATATATATGATCACCCACCAAGCTTCTTTCATCCTTCCTTTGGTCCTTGACAGATATATAGGGTCTATATGGGTATTTGTAACTCAGTAAATACTAGTATGACTTACAAATTCTAGAAACCACAGCTGAGGTTCAGCAATTCCTTCCATAACTGCAGTTCCAGACTTGTCTGTTTGCTGATGGTAAAGGCAGAATCATAGCTCTGCTGAGGCAATAGTTTTTTGTTTGGTTTTTTTTAGGAGAAGGCAATTCAGACTTAGAAGAATCTGAACTTTATGCCATGGGAGCATCTTCCACAGGTATGCAGTCAGTATGAATCACAACCCACTTGCCCAGTCCCATGAAGTTTCATTCATGTCAAGACCATGATTCCTGAACTAAATCAGTGAGAAAAAAATTAGGACCAAATATACATTCGTGATTCCTGATGTCTTTACATTTAAAGTTAACCAGTTTCCTTAGCATATTTATGGTGCCCCATCCCTAAAACTCTATTACCTCAAACTGAGTATTGCATGAAACCAGGAGGAAAATGTAGTAGGCAGATCTGTCTATATAGTTTGATTTGCAGACAGTTGGTCATGCGTAAAAAGCATCAGAGAGGGAACTTGCAGGGTATCATGAGATCATCTAACCAGCCAAACCCAGCTTGAAAATACTATTAATACCATGCTTTCAAATATTCAATTTAAAATTAGCTTGCAATGAAAACTTAGGGCAAAATTTTGCACTTGTTAATTTCTTGCACAAATGCCCAAAATCTGATTGTAGGAAGTGAATGGGAACATTCCATGAACATCATTGAATTTAAACTGACTTGTGAATTTCAATGAATACTCACAGACCTTTTTCTCTGTTTGCTCTGGTATGCACATACCACTCATTCTTGGCTCAGAACTGCAGAGCTGCACACATTAGACATGGTGACTACTAATCATGGTTGGCTTTTGAATCTTTCTAAATTATGGCTCAGGCCATGAATAACCAAAAATGACTATGATTTCAGAAATGTTGAGCTATACCTCTTGAAGCGCTTATACATTTCCAAGAGATTTGCTGAGAAAGAAGTACCCCCTATGCACACATAAGAACAAGCTGCCTGCCTTAGAATTTGACTTAAGTACATTTTGAAAACATTAAGCTCATTCATTGCCAATTCAAAATACCTTTTCATTGGTTTCCAGCCTAGCTAGTAGTTTTCTGCACTAGTTAAAAAAACAGTTCCACAAAGTTTTAAGGTCAGAATAAGCTGCTTGATATTTAGTTGAGGTCTATACGAAAGGTTATTACACTTTGCAAGGAAACCCTGCTATCATATTTAATGCGGTTGGTTATACTAAAATATTTCATTCTGCAGGGGACATGGCTGTCCAGCAGGATACATTTCTGAAGTAGCATTGCTCTGCCATATATGTGCACAATTGGACTTCTGAAGTCTTCCTCTTGTAAGCAGGCTTTAGAATAATTTCCTCCCTCTCCCAGTAGCCAGTGAAGAAGTCTTTGTTTAATGACCAATTTCTTTTTTAAGGACTGTAAATTACTTTCCATTGAGTTTGAGCATTACTTGAAACTAGTAAAAATTGAGATATGTTTGCCTATATACTTCAATTATTCTACACAGAGCACTGTAAGTTTCTATGGTAAACTTTTAATAATTGAAGTTAAAAAAACCAAAGGAACAGGTCATCATATCAACAACAGATAATGATTATAAGCCTAGCAACCTCTGTTTGGAATGTGAAAAGGACTCGGCAGGGTTGATTGTCACAAACATCACATTTCAGTGTGCAATGGGAAAGCTCATCCATTGCTTTCATTTCAATATTTAAATTCAGAAAAAGCAGCATGTTAGTTGGAGAATGCAGTGTAGTCTGTCTTTGGCTAAGGTTTGATTATAATTAATTTGGGGGCTTAACTTCAAGACTACATCAAAGCACTGAATATTTTCCAATGAGAATACTTTTCTAACATACTGTTCAGTGATATCTAAAAGCTTCAAAATTACTATCCTTCTACCTGTTAAGTAAATTGCTGTGCAATTGAAATATAAACTATATCTGCTCTGAACGTGCACAAAGCTATTGTGAGAAAAATGAGACAACACAAGGTACTGCTGCCTCACCAGAGGGACAACTTCTCTTGATCAGATAAGTCCCCAAAAAAGGAGAGCTTCTTCTCATAGAAATGAAAACAGCAAAGCTTTATTCAGATGTCAGTCAGTTCAATTTTTTTCTGTTCAGAATGTTTATGTGCACTACGGGCATGAAGCTTTCCAAAGAGAACAAAGAGAAGCAAGGCAGTACCACCTCATGCACTGCAGCCCTGTCAGTGCAGAAGACAAAAGATGTTGTGGCCTCACTGAGGACTCATCTGCAAACTTGTTTCTGTATTAAGCTATTCCACCTTGACTTCATATCTCCTCTTTGTTCAGAATAACTTCTTCTTGCAGAGAAGCTTTTATACTTTCAGGTAATCCAGGAAAAAATAACCTCTTCAAAATAACCACCTGGATACTGATAACTATACATATCAGAGCAGTCACGATGTTAGAGTGGGTTAGCTTTCTAAGTGTTTAACTAGAAGTTTTTGCAACCAGATTTGCAACCTCCACTGAGCTTTGTGAGTTTTGTAACTCCTGAATTATTGGAGTCTGCTGACTTCTACAAATGATCAGTAAGACCATCCTTTTTGAAAACAGAGCTGTCAGGAATACTAGGCCATTATCTATCCTACCCCACTACCCTAAAACTGGGTCAGGAAAACCAAAGCTATTCCTGTCAGAGGTTCATTAAATCCTTTTTATAAGACCTTCCAGTGATGGAGACTCCCCAGGAGTTATAATCTATTCCTAGCAGTCTTCAGCAGCAGTAAGAGGATGTTTTATAAGACTCTGCAGAGATCCAAGTAAAACACTAAAAAAAATTAAAATTAGTGTGTCAGAGTTGCAGCCACAAATATGAGTTTAGCTCACCCTACTTTCATAACTTATGTATCTGCGTATGCTGTTCTATGCATTAATGTATACTGAGGCAGGTTGAAAATGAGAAGTATTTCCTACAAAAGGGTTTAAAGATGTTTTAACTTCAGAAAGCTTTAGAACAATGGCTTTAAATCAAACAAGTAAAGAAATTTCGTTTCTCTGTATATTTTATCATTGAAAACCATCGGAAAACACCAAAACAGGTTTCCAAACTTCAATATAATTTCATTATGCAGGAAAAAACTATGATTTTGGTAAACTGAAATTGTGAGCTATGTTTTGTTGTGGTAAAAGCAGACAATGGAGAGATGCAAACTTTTCAATAAAAAAAAATTGACAATATTTTTTCTTAAGTCATTAAAACTACATTTACTAACAAAAAAGAATACAACAGTAGCCCTTTTCATGAATCACAGAATCTTAGGAGTTGGAAGGAACCTTGAAAGATCATCCAGTCCAACCCCCCTGCCAGAGCAGGATCATCTAAACTAGGTCACACAGGAACACGTTCAGGTGGGTTTTGAATGTCTCCAGAGAAGGAGACTCCTCAACCTCTCTGGGCAGCCTGGTCCAGTGCTCCATTACACTTACAGTAAAAAAGTTCTTCCTTATGTTCAGGTTGAACC
>NW_010187999.1:0-3041 GCF_000695765.1 Mesitornis unicolor | reverse complement strand
CCACGCCACCATTTCACCGGGAACAGACTCCCCCACGGTGGAAAGTCAGGGTCTTAGCACGGCACAGACAAGCACAGACATGTTCAGGCTTTCATTAAAATAAAGAAAACAAAACAAAACATCCATTTGCAAGCTCTTGGTGTTCCCCAGGACTGAGCCACCCCCCACCAAGACACCCAGGCTCTCCAGGCAAACCAGGCCTCCTCAGAAAACGCCTTTTTTTCTTTCTTAAGAGATCCAAGAAATTACAAGAATTTTGGCAAGTAACCTTTGGCCAGTGACAGCAACACAACTTCAACAGCCGCGGGCACCAGAGAGGGTTTTCCCCTTTTCCACTCCTACTGACGATGCCAGTGCTTTAAAAAAAGCAGCACTCGTGTTGAACACTGAAGACGTTTGAGCCCCAGACGCCCTCACTCCCCACACACAGCGGCACACAGACAGGGCTCTGGAACACCCCTGGCTGCGATTACGAACAGATAAGATCTTACTGCTTTTGGAAACACTTTTACCTTCCACCTTCTGCTCCAGCCTGGCCGCCTTCCTAGTCGCAAACTCGTTGTGCTTCTCACAGGTGGGCTCCCACCTGCATAAAGCACTTTGAGATCTCTGGAGGAGAGGTGCAATCTAAGTACAAAATACTACCTATGAGTTCAAGCTCTGGATATCACAGATCCAATAAAGTTGTAGTGGTTGGTGTCCCCACCTGCATCGCTTTACAGTCATTGAGTCAAAACAGGGAAGATACCAAAGCTGGAACAAAGCCCAACCACTTCAATATATTTCAAATATAGTCTACAAACTATTAACTATATAAAAAAGCAGTATTACCCTGCTGCCAGCCACACTGCCAGTCTAGAATCATCAAATCAAGCATTTGTGCCCTTACAGGCTCTCACACTGCAGATGTTTCACAACCACCCTCTCTCAATGCCATTTTCACTGGTGCTCTTCCCACCCCAAGCAGCTGACAAACTCTGCCCAACTTCCCCACGCGCTCCTACAAAGTTGCCCAATGGGGAACAAACGTTAACACGAAAATGCTGCTTTAAGGAGTCACTATGTTGTTTTTATTTCTATAGATTTTTTTTAAACACACTGCTGTTTCATTGCTGCAGTTGCAATGGTGTAATATGTAGGTCTCGGCTACGGAAGCACCAGGTCTCAAAATCCAAGACAAACACCCCCCACCCCGGTGCAGACGACCAAAATTTCACCTCCTGCAGCTCCCACCTTTCTCTCCTGCCCAACCTCTCCCCTCTGTAATGGGGGACAGGGACACCAAGGGGACACCCCCACGATCTGCCTTTTAACGCCTGGTTTCGTAAAGGAGGATCAAGAAAACACAGGACACTACCACATGGATCTTTTTCTTTGCGACACTAATCTCTACAGTGAAACATTCATAACTGCTCAACAGAGTAAAAATATGCTACATCAAAACTGTACCAGAAAAAGCAGGACCCCTGTAACAGCTGGAGAAGAGTTTGCAGATAAACCCCAGAATTAAACAGCCAGCTTAAGAAGATGCCACTGAAAACAGATGAGGAAATAAATAACGGTTGTCCTTTCTCCACAGCTCCGCAGACATTCGAGTCGGTGCAATCCAGACCCTCATCTTCTGGTTCAAGGCTGCATCTCGGTGTGCTGTCTCACCACGGCGCAGGACGGGCAGAGGAGCACGGGGCTGCATCCCTTGGCCAGTGCGGAGCTGGGAGCCTGCCCAGGTGCTCACCTGGCGCGGGTACTGGGCTCTCCCAACCTCAGCATTGCGGATCAGGTGCCTCGGTTACAAACCACTGCAGGAGCAAGGACGCCCGCTCGGGACTGGGATGAGGAGGCTCTCGCGCTTAACGCTGCGAGCGCCGCTGCTCCTCCGATCGAGTGGACTGCAGGTCCATAGAAAATACAGAAAGCGGAGGCTTTTGTCTGCTCTCCTGGGACGCGCGCACTGTCGGGACGGCAGACAAACTACCCACGAAGACAGGCTCCAAACTAATAGCGCCTCGCAGGGAATGAATTTACAAAGTGCCACTGGTCCTTGGAACCAAATCGACAGTCTATTTTACAGCAAACACCAGCTCCGCAGCTTGCGTTGGCCCATCTCTGCACCACACGCAGGAGGACTTGAACAGTCAGCCTCTTTACGATAGACTCCTTCCCTTTTCGTACAAAGGAAAATAAAAACATAACTGGATGATCTTTAAGGTCCTTTCCAACCCAAACCGCTCTACGAGAAATAAAACTACAGAACGCGTGTCCCGGTCAGCCCCCTTTGTGCATCCCGATCAGACTGGAGAGCTTCTCACAGTGCTCAAGTTTCAGTGACTCCGCTTTCTGTTTTAACCGCTCGTCCCTGTACAGCTTGGCCAGATTCGACAAATCCGACTCTGAAAGACGAAAGAACAAAGAAATGGATCAGGATGAAGCCATGAGTCTACTTTAAATAACCCTTGCTTGGTGCTTTGGTATCCTTGTGACACAGTTTTTTTTAAAATTCGCTTTATTTCACTGAAACCAGGCACGTTAACAGCTTTCTTTAAAGAAAGGCCGTCGGGTTTAACCAGGTTAGCTACTCAAGAAAACAGTATTGGAGTTGCTGGAAAACTCCAACAGTTATAACCACCCTCTCTAGCAGTGCCCTGGTAGGACAGTAACCAAAACAAAATACAACACAAACCATAAAAATACAGCTTAGAAGTCAACGATGTTAATGTCCTAAAGAACAGGTGACTGCTTTAGGATACAGGTGTATATACATCTGAACCAACTGCATAAAAATGGGCTGGTAAGACAGCGTTTGCTCTGCTACACGGGGATCCCACCGTTTCCATCTGAACTGCACCTCATCTGACCGTGCACTGATCCCTGTGGATGCAATTCTTCCAGCAGAGCCATTCTGCAAGGGCCCGGAGCACCCATCCACGTTTACACTTTCAGGTACAGATAACTGGGGTTATTTTGACGCTGCGCTTCTCAGAATTCAACAGTTTTTTGGCAAGATGTTTGCCCAAAAGGCATTATTATAATATATAAAAATA
>NW_010187998.1:2695-2962 GCF_000695765.1 Mesitornis unicolor | reverse complement strand
TCTGCCTGGCAGCTCCAGCCGCTCATCCCCACATTTGTTTAATTCACGACGAGGTGTAGGCAAGACTGGAGAACAAGACAAATGCAGGCACACATTGAATATTAGCTGTATTCATGCATACTTGAGCTGAAGTCTTGGTGCTGTATGATTTCAGATTCATTTCGTGTGCCTCTGATCAAATATTGATGGTTACACTCTCACTTACAGTATGTTCTACCTTGAAGTAGAACGTGTGAGGTCCTCATTTCTCATTTCAGGAAGGGGAAA
>NW_010187998.1:1890-2655 GCF_000695765.1 Mesitornis unicolor | reverse complement strand
CAGCAGGAAGTGATGTCCACAGGGTTCAAAGGAGCAGCCCCAAGTTCCAGCTGAGGGCCTGGCCTTCAGTTAAATGCTATTTTCAGCTGTCACGCTTCATTCCTGTCTGGGGACGAAGCACAAAAGCCAGTATCTTAAAATACAATCCAAACACTTAATTCTGCTTATTTCATTATGAAGTAGTAGTCATCACTAACATTACCTTTTGCAGTAATAATACTGTAAAAATTTACTAATGTGTGTTGAGATTTTTTTTGTCAATGGAACAGAAAAACACGATTTGATGTGCACCAGAGCAACCTCAAGAGGTATCGCTGTTTTAGAGCATGAGTCCCTCAAACAGAATTTATAACATCAGTCAGAGCTGTTATAACTTTGCCTGTGTCAGGCACTTAACGCTTACTCGTACAATCATTTTAATGTCTTGTGCTGTGTTCCTATATGGGCTGCCTCTGTAAAAAGAAGTCAATTTGTTATTTATGCTGTTGATTATTTATGCAGCGCCCTGGGTAGCAAGCAAGAAACCTGACAATACCCAACCTCCCCTTCACTTCCATTCGCAGTGAAGAAAATTTCATTGTCTTTTCCCCACTTTTGAAGTGCCAGGTCTTGGAAATCTCTTTTTAATGATACAGATGAAAAATAAACAGGCAGAGGAAGGAGTCAGTGTGCAGAATTTGCAGAGCACCAGACGTTTTGGGGCTGCAGGGGGATGGGAGCAGCATTTTGGCGTCAGAGGGGGTGCACGGGGGCTCCCCGGGCTCT
>NW_010187998.1:0-1870 GCF_000695765.1 Mesitornis unicolor | reverse complement strand
CAGCCAGGCAGGAGTTTGTGTCTCTTCGTCAATGAAGCAGCTGTTAGGGCAGATGAGCGTGCCGAATTTCAGGTCATTTGATAACTAGGGCAGGCAGCCGCGCTTTCACGGTTCAGCTTGGGTGACGCGGAGATTAAGGACCTCGTCGGCCCAGAGTCGCTTGTGTTTCTGGGACTGGGGGGGGAGGTTCAACCAGGACCCATCCCTGGCAGCTGAGCAGCAAGTGCTGGCTCCTTTTGCGTGCAAGAAAAGTGCGGGACGTCGCTGTTTCAACATCCAGAGCAATCCTTATTTAGGCTATCGCGTAAATCTGCAAGCTGTTTGCAGGCCTGCTAGGCTCTGCTTGCTGCTGTCAGCGGTTTCTTCAATGGGAACTGTGGTGCTGGCTTCCAGATTTGTGACAAAATGCTTATGGCCGTGTCAGGGAACGGCAAGGAAAGCTTCTCGGTGCCTTCGGTGGCTTGGCAATACCCGAGAGGGGACACAGGGAGCCCATAAGGGGCCGTGGGGAAGAGCAGCCCCACCACGCTCCTCGCTCGAGCTCCTTGGGAGAAAAGCAGCACGGCTCGCTCGGGGAAGGATTAATGTAAAATCTGGGGGGAACAGCTGGAAGTATCACGGTAATTTTCTCAGCTTGGCAGGCTTTTCAGCCGCGATGGATTCCCAGAAGAGTCAAGCAGATCTTTGGTGTAAAGAAAGCGATAGCCGAGGGTGCTGGATTCCTGGATTTCTCATCAAAAGAGATCATTAGAGCCGTCTTCACTGACCTCTGTGTTCAAACCTATGTGGTTCTGCCTGCAAATTCTGTACCAAGTACGTGATGCCTGTTTGTGCTAGAAAGGCAGATTTTAGGAAGCTGCGGTCTTGATTTAATAACTGCGTGTGATAATTCACCATTTCCCCAGGTAGGTTTTTGACAGAGGGATGCCTGTCGTATTAGAGGTGACAGCTCAGCCTTGTTTCCCATGTTTCACAGTGAATACAGCCTTTAAGGCAAACCTGCTATTTTTAACTCTCATCCTGGGAAGCTCGTTTTCCCTGCGCGAGGAAGGGAGGACACGTGCCCTGTGTCCCTGGTGTCTCACAACCACAGACCTCGCCAGCCTCCTTTCAATCAGGAAAGCCAGATGAGTAGGCCGAAAAGTTGGTCACCCAAACTCAGTGATGAGTAAACCTCCCCTCCTCACTTCAGGGGATAAACAGAGAGTGGGGGAAGCCTTTTCCATTCAGTAGAGGTGCCACTGTGGGTGGTAAAACAGACCCAAACAGGGAACCCAAACAGGCCAAGAAGGCCAACGCCATCCTGGGCTGTCCCAGCACTGGTGTGGGCAGCAGGAGCAGGGCAGGGATCATCCCCTGTGCTGGGCACTGCTGAGGCCAAACCTCAAAGCCTGGGGTCAGTTTTGGGCCCCTCACTCCCAGAAGGACATTGAGGGGCTGGAGCGTGGGCAGAGAAGGGCAAGGGAGCTGGGGAGGGGTCTGGAGCAGCCGAATGCTGGGGAGCGGCTGAGGGAGCGGGGGGGTTCAAGTGGAGAAGAGGAGGTGAGGGGAGATCTTATCCCCTCTGCAGCTCCTGAAAGGAGGGGGTAGTGAGGGGGGTTGGTCTTTTCTCCAGTATTCCATTTTCTAAACCCTCCCTGAACCTAGGGGTATTTTGGTAGACCTCGTGGCTTAGTCTCAGGATTAGGCTCATCCTGGCTCTATTTTCGGGACTGGAAGTCTGGTGTGGTGTCTCACCCAGGCTCCTCCTGTGGTCAGCAGGAGCCACGCTGTCAGGAGGATTCGTCCCTCTTTCAGGTTAACACTGGTAACCGAGGAGGTTTTAGGAGACTGGTGACACAACCAGAAGTTTGCAAAGCTGAAGTATACT
>NW_010187997.1:301-900 GCF_000695765.1 Mesitornis unicolor | reverse complement strand
GAGAAGGGTCTGCAGGAGCCCCAGTGCAGTATGGTGAAAAAAAAGAGGAGAAAAATGTCTTTTTTGGGGAAGCAGAGAGAGCAAACACTGCAGGCTGCTGTGGGAAATGGGTGGCACAGGTGGGACACAGATGCCCCATTGCCTTCTTGAAAACCCAGGTGGTGACCAAAGCAATGCAATGGCCACTGGTGGCTTCAGTGGGGGGGAATCTGGCAGGGTTTGGTCATTTAGGTGCCTGTGCATGGGGGGATGCCTGGTGTCAGCGCATCCCCATGCACCTCCCCAGACACCACCCCAACCCGGGAGTAGCCGGACCCTGCTGCCCTGTGCTCAGTGTCCCCTCCCCAGTGACAGATTGCCTCATTTCCTTAAAAAACTGCAAAGCAAAACAGGGCAAAAGCAGTGTTTCCTGTGCTTAGAGATGCTCTCACTGCATCCCCAACTCCGCAGCCAAATAAATGACCTCGGCCCTTGCCTCAGGTTGCTGCCACCCCCGGAGTGTTCATGTCCAATTACAGGGACTTGGGTGCCCAAAAGCTGTCCCGGGGTGACAGCTGCTTGTCCACACTGGGGGGGTCTCCCTTTGCTTTCTGCATAGG
>NW_010187997.1:0-266 GCF_000695765.1 Mesitornis unicolor | reverse complement strand
CCCATCTCGGGAGAAGGAAGGAGGCAGCTTCCCCAAAGGCCTCGGCTGCATCCCGGGCTCCGAGAGTGCAATCCGGGGAGGGGGCCACAGCTGTGATGAGCCTCTCGGGCCTCAGCTCCACACGTTGGCCCGGCAGAGTACGGGAGAGTCGGGGACAGCACCTGGGGGCGGCGGGACCGATGTCCCCGCCGGGGCGCAGGGTGGGCGATGAATCAGTGAGCGGTAAGGGCCGGGGCGGAGGGGGGCGCGGGTCCGGTCCTCCTCCC
>NW_010187996.1:0-4091 GCF_000695765.1 Mesitornis unicolor | reverse complement strand
GTTCTATTTAGCTCAAACCAGGACACCCTTGGATATCATTTCATTGATGCTCTTATGAAAAGTAACAGCTTCCTATCACTTAATCAAATGACTGAAAGGCTTTTTCAGTGAAGCCTTTTTTAGTGAAGCTTTTTTCAAAAATGGCATTATGCATCCTGGCTGTCTATATCTGTCAATAATTTATTTCCCTGTCTGACAGGAGTCTTCTCCTTGAGATACTCTTTTTAGCTCAGTAATAAACAAATTTCTTTTGCTTTAATGGTCTTTGCTTGTTTGTGCTTTGTTTGTGTTTATCCCCACATGGTCATGAAATACTTCCATATTTGTCTTGACCTAGCTTCCATTTCCTACATATTCTGTTTATTCTTATGTTTAAGATTACCAGTGAGCCAAATGTAGCTTCATTTTTCTGAGTCCTCAATTTCACAATAATTTCTGTACATATCTTTATTATTCTTCTTTACAGAATTATCACCTTGCTTTAACACCTTTAGCCCATTTTCTCAGCCTCTCCATAATCCTATCTACACAGTTTATTCAAATCTGTCTTTTTTAAAAAAATATCTTTTTCCTGTTATTTGTCTTTCTTATCCTACCTCATGCCCAGTTGTAATTTTTCCCAGTAGGTCTAAATGATTCAAATCTCCTATTACCACTAAGATTTTGGATGTGCATGCCACTTGCGTACCGAAACATCTATGGATTGTCCTTACTTTCTAATCAAATGATGCTCTACCCTTCAGTCACTAGCAATAAACCTTCAGCAGTCTCTCTCTGTCTGTATGATGAACTTCGGTAAAAAAACATGTTACCCATAGATAAAGCAATACCTTTAATGACATGACTCAAGTATGGATCTCATGGGTCCACCAATTTAAGATGAGCATGCCAAAATGTTTCTGAATGTCTAAAGCTAAGTTTTAGTGCGATAGATCAGAAAGACAAACTTCAAATAGGAAAACTCAGATATGCTGTGTAAGGCGAAATAAAAAAAATCCTCAAGCTCCCTCTTGCTGGACAGAACACTTCCTGTTATCTTACTCTCAATTCACCAACTTGTGGTGATGTTCATAGTTACAACAAACTAGAGTTTCTTTGTATGATGCATCATTCTGCAGGCACTGATCTTTCTCACGCATGGATCATCTTCAGCCCACATATTCTAGAAAGTGATCCCAAATGTGCAGAGTTTCTGTCTGCCCAGCCTCAGCTGTTCTCAGGAAAAAGGAAAATTTTCTCTCCTTCCAAAGAGATCTATCCAACCATGAAATGCAGCAGTGAAGGATAAGACAAACGTTCACAGCCCTTTTAGCAAAACAGAACATACAACAACATATGTCAACAAAGGTCAAGCCTGAATCTTAATTCAAGACCAGGATTTTAGCAATGACATCAGTTAAACTGACTTAGTATTCCCTCTTCTAGACATTCATTGTCACTTTTGAGCTGTGTAAAGTTATTCCTAATATCATCACCGAATAACAGAAAGGATAGTTTGATGTGATCCCTCTTGATAGGATTCCAACCTCTCACTTGAAGAAGGACTATCACTAACACTGTACAAGGCCAACTGTGGCTTTCTCTGCCTCAATCTCAAAAACCTACAAGTATGGATGGAAACTCAACAGATTCTCTTGGAAATATGTTTCCATGCTGCACTACCCACTGCTAATGAGAATTATTTTCCTCATGTCCAACTTCAACATACTAAACAACACTTTGTTGCTATTTGATGTTGTTTCACCACCTGCCCCCAAACAGAAGAGCTTGGCTCTGTGGTCTCTATAACTTCCTTTCAGGTATCTGCAGGTTCCTGTACATGTTGATTGTGACTCTGGAATGTGTATCTTTTCGGTCTCTCACTTGTACTGGATCCTTACAGGCAACCAGGATGATATTGCTGATTTTGATCTCAAATCCTGCCTGCTTAAGGGTAGAACATTATCATCAGAAGATGCCTAGACCAGCTTCCTCTGTGTAGAGTGATTAGCTCCTTTATTACTGGAGTCATTCAAGACGGTCTGGACCAGATCACTCTGTGCTGCAGGAAGCAATTAAGAGAGCTTAGCTAGATGTATGGATGGAAGACAAGCATGCGCCATGATTTCAGGACAAAGATACTGATTCATTTTATTTACTAGCATAGGTATAGTCAAAGATGCTTGCTGAATCATCTTGGTTGAACATGCAGGCAGTTGAGAAATAGCATACATTAAATTACCTTGAATCAAAAGAAATGTTGCCAGACCAAATTCTCACAATCCAAATTCTCATAATCCAAATGTGCTCTGTATGAGATGTGTCTGCCAATCTACTGATATTTAAGGCAAGTCAGGCATTAAAACTACTTCAGTATCAGTTGCAAAACTGGAGTCATTAATTGCTACTACTCTACAGATGCACATACAGCAACTGTTTAGGACATTTTCCTTGTCTGCTTTGACAGACACACTAAAAATAACAAGGCATGATCCAGTGAAACTCCTCAGTATACCCTAAGTGATAAAATTAAAGTGAGAAATATTAATTGCTGGCTAGTGGTCATGTTTTTTGGCTATCGATGCTAGACAACTCAAAAGTACATCTTAACAGACAGTAATTACCAAGTCACAAAATATGAATGTCTTGTTCATTTTCTTATGTATGTACCAAAGACTCTTATGAGATTGTTATCAGAAAGTCTAATCTTAAGAAAATCAGACATCTCTTTATGGTGAAATAATGAGTCCCTTTACACGTAAACTGATACTCCCTTTTAATGGTTAAATCATTGAAATACACTAATGACTAAATATTTAAGGCAAAGCAGTCTCATTTTCTCTTCTCCACAAAATCATGTTCCTATGAAGTTAATAAGGACAAAATTCAAAGATGATAATATTGCTGGTATAGTTACTGATGCAGACACACACAATTGAACAAGATAATGTGAAATGGAAAGAACAATTTGCTTACTGGTTTCTGCATAAATTAATACCACTGAGGAAGAGAATTTAAAAAAATATATCACCCAGAAAGACTATGGTACTCACAGTGCGTAGTTAATTAAATCTCCTGTTTCAACATGAAATGATTTTTCTCATTTTTTAAGAAAAAAAAATACAATGTAAGGGACCCATAAGGAATGGGGTGAAAAAATACCACATGGTCTAAACTGATGGTACATCAGTGGGCAAAATATCATGTTAAATTCCAAAATATGTACAGAAAATTAATATCAGCAAGGACAGTTCATGCCATTAGGACTTTTTAGTGAAAAAGGAACCATGATATAAAATATCATTAGTAATACACACTGGAGTGGAGTGTTGACTCCATTTCATTAAGCAAAACCAAGAGCTTTTCACAAAAGGAACTTTAGAACTGCAACCAACTCACACAGGCTACCTTCGCAGAAGTCAGTAATTTAGATGAGCGCCAGGTTTGATCTTGCAGAAGCATTTCTCTCTCTTTAGAAAGCTTGGATGTTTGGCTAAACACCAAGATAAACAACTATGAATGCAAGTTTGATTCTTAACTCAGTCATCTCTTTGCAATATACTTTGGACATTGAACTGCCAAATACCTTTTTGGTAAAGGCAAGTGTAAAAAAGAGTAACTATAATTTATTGACTAGGAAATATGAAAAGAAATGCTTTTGTATTTGCAAACTAAATAAAAATGTTTCAATGTTTTCATGTGATGTACATGGAAACACTGAAGTGATGAAATTTGTGTTTATTTTTTAAATAAATTCTTTATAAATAAAGCAGGAGAGGAGAATGATATAACCTCAGTAGAGCTGAGGAATACGAAAATAGATGTTAAAAATCAAATTAAGTTAATTTTTATATTAATACTGTAAAATTGGTATTAACCTGTGTTTACTTCTGTCATTTGATTCAGAAGTGATTTATTTTGTTAATCTGTTTCTAATTGGAACATAGAAACAAATAAAAAACTGGTTCTGCCAAAATGAATGGAAGAGTTTGGATCAATATAGCTGTATTGGTTTATAATCAGACTATAGATTACATTGGTACAAATTTCCTGTATAAAGGAGCTCTTTTTATGGATTTGTGGAAGTTGTATTGGGTTTTCTGTGAGGGGTT
>NW_010187995.1:0-301 GCF_000695765.1 Mesitornis unicolor | reverse complement strand
TCCCCATTTTCACCCCATATCTCCCCATTTTGACCCCATAACCCCCATTTTTGACCCCATATCCCCCCATATCTCCCCGTTTTGACCCCACATCTCCCCATAACCCCGCAGGCCATGGGGCTGAAGCCGTGGCAGAATGCCCTGTTCCCTGACCCCATATCCCCCCATATCTCCCCATTTTCACCCCATATCTCCCCATTTTCACCCCATATCTCCCCATTTTGACCCCATAACCCCCATTTTTGACCCCATATCCCCCCATATCTCCCCGTTTTGACCCCACATCTCGCCATAACCTCGC
>NW_010187994.1:0-1486 GCF_000695765.1 Mesitornis unicolor | reverse complement strand
CTTTTGTTTACACATTAAAAAAAAGGGGCTAAAAAAAGGAAAAAAAAGCAGGTGACCTCCCGCTAACCCCAGCCGCTCTCCACGAAGCCGCCGCTGCCTTCACCTCCCCGTGAACTTTCCGATTATCTCAGGCAAGATTCACCTTGCGCTGAACTTGTACCCCGCGCGGCAGCACACAGGCACGTAACCTTGATTAAACATTACAGCGCGGCGCGGCTATAAATTTCACGAGCGTTATCAGAGCGCTTCCTCCCGGCCTCCTCGGGCAGGGGGAGCGATGGAAACGCTGGGAGATGCCGGGAAGCGTGCGCCGGCGCGGGCAGGGGATGGAGAAGGAGCTGGCGGAGGGAGATGGAGCAGCTTCTCCGCTCCTACGCGTGCAATGAGTTGTGTACGGGCTCAGGAGTGAGCGGCTCCAGGTGCTCACTGTGAATGAGGACAACCCATGAAGGTCTTGCGTGGGTTTCTCCTCAAAAAACCCAAGAAAAAGCTGAAAGAGAAGGGCAGCAAGGCGCAATAACGGCTCTGGCGGTCCCATCACCCCGCAGGAAACCTTTCTCAGGCCATGGCCTCCTAAACTCTGGCTGCCCTCTCCAAAGCATCGTGACCTGTCGCCGTCCTCCCATTTCTTTCTGAGCCGCACGCGTGACGGGAGGCGGCAGCGGCCGCCCCTTCGTGTCCCAGTGCCACCGAGGGACAGGGACCAGCTCAGCATCCACGATTCCTGCCCCGGGGGTCACTCGGCCGAGCCGGTGAAATAGATACGCTCAAGTTCAAGTGCTTGAAATACCTTCTTTTTAAAAAAATGCTCAAAATTAAACTAATCTATCCCCTGCTTTTCATGCTGACTTCCTCCTTGTCCTCGGCGGTTTTGCTGAGCAGATCTATTGTTCGCAGCCAGCCTTGCCCTGGGGTCCAATTTGAGCGCGTTCTCATTTTTCCCCCCTATGTAACCGATGCTTATTTCTTTAAGCTCTACTGTAAACAGAAAACACGCCACGCTGCCCTTGTCTGGCTTTGCAGGAGGCAGGCTCAGACCTGGAACTACTTCTTTTTTGGGGTTTTTTTTTGTTGTTTTTTGTATACAGGAAACAAAAAGATTGGGTTTGCTTGCTTCAAAGAACCAAACACCTGCAGGATGCAGGAGACGGCTGCGGTACCTGCGGGTGGTCTGGGCTTGCAGCAGGGACCACGCATAAATGGCCTTTTTCTGTTTGCAAGGCTGGAAACATGATGCTTTTCTAATTATAGACCTCCTTATTCATTAAGTTCATTAGGGGTGGAGGCAGAGGAAGTAAACGGCATCGTTTGGAGGTGGCCTGAAGTTCTTCCAAGTGCTCAGGGTGAATGAGGAAGCCACCACAGCCAGCAGCCCCAGGAGACGGGGTGGCACATGGGGAACAAGTGAAATAAATAAAAAGTAAAAGTAAAATTAAAAAGGTAAAAAACTGAAATAAAATTGAAATAAAAAAGAAAAAGAAAAAAG
>NW_010187993.1:0-11153 GCF_000695765.1 Mesitornis unicolor | reverse complement strand
AAAAAAAGGCACAAAAAGATGGAAGAATTAACGCTTGGGGTTTTGGTACATTTCAGAGCACTGCTGATCGTCTCCTTGGCACGAAGGGGTTCTTGTCAGTACCCTCTGCTTCCGTGATCTGTATCCCACTGCAGTCCAAACAACACACTTTTTCATATGTTCATACATGTTTTATAATTTCATATAATTGGTATGGATAGGGAATAGTCTTCTCTAATAAATTACAGCCATTAATTGCTGTTGTAATTCAGAGTGCATGCATCTTCCTGCTCGGATTGTAATAATTAATTTACCAAACTTTCCTAATCTATTCATTATGCATTCACTGTTTAGAAACTCCTTCTAAGAAGTTATCAAGCCTTAGGTAAAATAGGCAGTCCTTCAGGGCAGCAATACAAACACAGCTCTTGTGCGTACCTACTTCAGAACCTTAATGAAAACCAAACCACTGAGAAAATGTAAAGGGAGACCTTATCACTCTCTACACCAACCTGAAAGGAGGTTGTAGGAAGGTGGGTGTTCGTCTTTTCTCCCAGGTAGCAAGCAAAAATACTACAGAAACGGTCAAGCTAATTATTTAAAATTGCAACGAATATTAGAAAACTCTGCATTTAAAAAGCACATTCACTAAGTCACGCACGGGTTCTTTCTTTTCCTTTCTTTCTTACATTATTATGTTAAAAGTAATGTAATTTACATGGCTTTGAAAAAGCATAAAACTAGTAAGATATGAATAATAAATCTTACTACGTCACCTCTTCTTTCAATACAGAATAGCAGTGTTTTCAGAAGAAAATATAAAGCCAAAGTACTGTTTCTGACAGTGATCTGGAGGTAGTTTCAGATCAGTGTGCAGAGACATGGCAATTTAGTGCTTCAATGTAGCCGAGCTATACAGTACAGTGGATCTACAGTCACTATTTCACAATAACAAAAAAAAGGAACTTTTTAATATTTTCTTTACTGTGGAATAAAGTAACACTGTGAATTCAGTACCAGCTCAAGGAAACACACTGACAAATTATAAACCATAACCAGGGGCAGAAGACGAACTAAAGGCACAGACACAAAGTTCTCTCAAGATTCCTTCATTTTTGTAGAGAAGTGATTCGGCTTGCTTTGATAAATTCCTAATGTAGTGTGGCAGTGGTTTTACTAGACACATAGCGTATCACTTGATTACCTGCCAAAGAAGGTAACACTCACTGGGAATCCTATTCAATGTCGATTTTGAAGTCCCAGTGAAGCTAAATGCCTGTTAGCTTAAAGGGTCAAATAAGTGAGCAGCGTCAACAGGATTTCAGTCATTTTCATCCCTTTATGAACTCACTACTAAATTCCTTCTGTTCTGTGTGTGCCAGGCCTGACCAGAGGCACAGGTATTGGTTAATCCCTGCTGAATGCATTACAAACAATCACGCTAATGGAGGGGGATGCTCGTAGGGTAAGAAGCCTTTAACCTCACCTCTCGTTGTCAGTTCAAAGGATGCCTGGGTCGACAGCAACCAAAAGTTCCTTCTCACTTGATGGCTGCTAGATGATGTGAATGAAATAACAGTGGGTGAGTCCTCTTTCTAAACACAAAACAAGCTTACCAGAGGAAGGCTAAGGAGGCTTATTTTAAAGAGCTATACGGGGTCAACTCCCCAGAGCACACAGGTATTTGGAAACCTTAAACGTAGCAGAATGCTTGCGTCTGCTGTACTTCTGTGAAACACAGCCCTTCTAAACACAAAACAAGCTTACCAGAGGAAGACTAAGGAGGCTTATTTTAAAGAGCTATATGGGGTCAACTCCCCAGAGCACACAGGTACTTGGAAACCTTAAAGGTAGCAGAATGCTTGCATCTGCTGTACTTCTGTGAAACACAGCCATGCTCTCTAAATCCATTTAAATCCTATGTGGCTCTGCTGCACTGCTCTTCATGGTAAGTTGGAGGGTGTTTATTTGATATCAGGCATTGAAGGCACTTCCTGGAGTGTGTTTAAAGGCCTCCCTGGTATGGAGAAAACAAGAAAGAGGACAGTCAGGCAGGGAGAGATTACTAAAGCTCATCTTCCTCCTTTGCCATAGATTTTCTGTCTACATCATGTGGAGTTTCATAGGGTTAGAGTCATTTTACATCTGTTATGTGAGTTTACATCTATGTTCCAGGAATTTGCTTCAGATTAAACAGATAACTAAGCAAACTGACAGCAGGGCCGTGAGTCTAAAAATTGTGTAAGAAGAATCAGCCCCCTCAAAAATAAGAATTAAAAAACAGAATACTACCAGTTGCAAGAAGCAATTTAGAAGTAACCAACAGGAAATGCTGAGCCCAGTGGGACCCTTTTTCACTTTTATGTCACAGCAGGGGCTGTCAGGACAAGTCTCCCTTTTATAAGGGTTTGCTGTGATGGTGTATAAAGCTGTGCTGATACCTCACATGGCTTAGGTGCCTTCTCACTTAAAAATCTAGTGAGACTTGTCAACTAACTGCTCAGGACAGGCACTTTTGGAAACAAACAGAAAACCTTTATCTATTATTTGAATTTTCAGGTCTAGGAAACGGGAAACGTGTTTGAAGCTAGAGAGCCAACACATCCGGTTTGCAGGTCTGGACTTTGTTAGAGCACTTCAGAGCTCACCCCTGGCTGCTCCCCACCTCAGTTACTTCTGTAGAAAAGGGATAAGATTATTTCTCTACATCCCTAGGATGTTGTGTGAATTACCTCTTGAGCAAAGGTCTAAACAAGAGGTGTTATAGGGCATATAGGAACTTAATTTGCATGTGCTTAGAGTCCTGCTATATGGATTTTAAATAAATCAGTGCTCTATTTGAAACAAACACACACTTGGGCATGAAGTGGTATGATTTTTATGCATGTGTGCTGCTCCATTACACAGTGTTATACTTCAAAAACTTAGCTTCTAAGATGCATTCGTGCATGCTTAGCTTGTGATTTTTTTAATGAGACCACTTTTTAAGGTTTACCATTGTTCATTTTCTCTTGACCTCCACCAAGCAGCCTAAACTGAATTCAGAACACTTAGAAAAATCAGCTTCTTAATTATTTAAACAACTCACTTATTTCTAACTGTTCTAGCCTCCCTAATGCTAAAGGCAAACCTTCCCTTTGCTTCTATGGGAGCAGAGTTAAAATTCAGAAGAGCACACTGGAAAAATTCTACTCCAGCTGGGGGTTGTTTGACAATGTATTTGTCACATACCAAATGAATGTATCTTGTGTAGAGGTGTACAGCATGCATTATAGAACCTCCATGTACAACAGGGTCACCAGCAATACAACTTGAGAGAGAAAAAGGTCTAGGAAAGTCAACAGAAAAAAACAAACAAGGGAAAAAGATACAAATCACACGGGTAGGCCACTGTTGCAACATCATTTTGAGAAGCCTTTTGCATAGTGGTAATCCATCTTCATGCCAATGTGTTTGAAAGCGAATAATTTCATTTTACCTGCTTTTGATAGTGGCTTTGATATGGCACATATCCGTTCATTTGCCTCCAGGTCTGAGAGCATCACTCATAGGTGGACCATGAGCTCCGGTTTGGTACAATGAGCACCAAGGAACAAGGCAAGCAGAGAAGACAGTAACTGAGGGCAGAAGAGGACAAAATCTTGGCTCATCTTGCCCCATTGAGCAGTTTCTCCCCAAAACACCAGTTGTAGCCTACATCTATGCCCACAGGCCTGAATCCCATCAAGAAGAGCATGGCGATAGGCACTAAGTGCTGAACTTGAAGCTCAAAAGAGGTCAAGGGCTGAATGGAACATATAGAATGAGCGCTTTTCTTCCCAACCCCTTAATATGTGTATGGGGAAGTTTTTAATGCAGCTACATGTCCTGTAACTGAGCTGTCTCGATATTTCAGTATCGAAGAATTACAGTATTTAACTCCTTTCCTGACAGCAAAGCTGGAGCAGGTTCTAACACTATGTGACCTGTATGTCAGCCTGTGAATTGTACCACAGATACTTTCAGGTGAAAAGCTGTTGTAATGAAAACTAACTGTAAAAAAAAAGTTTCTCTCAAGATCCATTTTCAGTGTTTTCCATCTGATCCTTTTTATATTTTACATGGTGGTAAGAAGTAGAACTGGCATTTGCATATTCAAATATTCAAATATGTAACGTGACCTGAAATTCTTTAATGCTGTTTCACGTGACACCTTCTGAAGGAAATACAGTACAGAATAGAGAACACTATAAAAATATCTATAATCAGATAGTCCAGCCATAGCTATGCAGCATTTAGCCTCATACATGCTCTGTTGCAAAAAGCATTCCATCTACTCCAATTTTACTTTGTGAAAGGAATGAGACTTACTGAAATCCTTTTGGGCTGGACTGTTTTGTATGTACAGAGTCATAGGTTTCAAATGGAAAGGAATTATTGTCAGCGTTGAGCCATTTAGCCAATACTGTTTCCACTGCTAAACTTTCTTTTGCTCTCATTATTTTGGAATATTTAAAAATAACAAGAAAACCAAAGTCAAGCTATCCATTCCTGGGATTGCTCCTTACAGTCCTATAAGCCATGAAGTACGTGAATCTTGCTCTAGGCTCAATAATCGATGTGCTTATTGAAAAATGTCTAATTTTTTCCCCATTTTCTTCTGTCATTGTATTACTAGTTCATGGCATTTTATGCAATATCCAGATTTGTCAGCACAGGGTAACTGAAATTTTATAAGGAAGATTAGATTTACAGATACCTGAGCAGTTACCTTATCAAAACCCCTGTGAGACTTGGGTGGTTTTACATAGGACCAAGGAAAGCTTTTTTTTGAAAAGGATTAATATATAAAAGTCTACCAGTCTCTCAGCCCCCAAAAGCCATGCTGTTAATAGAAGGATCTTTAGGATAAAACAACAACAACAACCATCACCATCCTCTTTTTTAAATTTCATTATTTAACGTGAGCGATCATAAAACTTGAAGTGAGCTTTAGGAAATACAAGTTTAAGTACCTTGGAGCCAATGAGTCGAAAACACTTTATGCAGCGGCTGCAAAACTATCAACTCAGGCATATAAACTGTCTAAAATACACATTAAAGAAGTGCTCTAAGTAGCCATATCCAGAGCAAGAACTGCAAGTTGGCTGAATTCAGAGAGAATGTGTAAGATTATGGATAAAGCACTTTGTAAGGCCTAAGAATCAATGAGTGAAGCAGTTAATGTACTGCTGGCCTCATGAATACAAAGCCTGGTCTGAGGAGGAAACTGTAAGAGGGTGGATTAAATAAAGTTGATGGAGAAAGAAATCTGCTAGGAATTATATACTCTGATATACTGAACCATGGAAATCAATAATGTACTAGCCTGGCAATGAAGACAGCTGATAGAGTACTAGCGAAAACCTGGTCTAATTGAGGAAGCGTTAAAACAAGCCTTGTTGGGGGGAAATGAATGGCAAGAGGTAATAAGCAGCAAAAAAAATAAAATGCTAAGGGAATAGTAAGGAAGTATGAAGCATGATCTGGGCTGATTGTGAAACATGGCTGAGTGATAAAAGGGTCATCTGGCATGCTGAGAAGGCAAAAAGTGATCAGAGAATGGGAAGCTAATGAGCACCGTAGATCACACACGATAAGATGATGAATGGGGGGGCGATAATACCGGCAGCTAGGGAGAGTATTAGCATAAAGAGGTGATAATAGTATGCGATTGGGAAGGAGACTGTAAAAGTGTAAAGATAAATCTGATAATAAACAAGTACCAATATACTCGACTGAAAAGGAAGGAAAAATCCTTGCAGGTGCACAGACTTCAAAGAACTTCAGCATCTTGTGAACGTTACAATGATTCAAATTCAATACTGTAAACAAGCAAATCAGGTCTTGATTTAAGCAGAAACAGGTCCCGCTATGAGCAGCATCTCTGTGAGAAGCCATAATGTCAGCAAGAAGCCACAGCTGGTTGATGTCTGGGAATATTAAGACTCCTTTGCAGAGTGGGCCAGGTGTGATCTCAGCTGCTCTGCAGCTACCCCAGACATCACCCTGTTCATTTTCTGTTTTAACCACGGTAGCTGAATGTAAAATTGCATGCTGAAACACCAGCCGGTTTGAACTGTTATAAACCCTGACTAGATTTTGAATGTTCAAAAGTCACTGCAGCAAAATTTTCTATGTATTTTTTTTCATAGAATATTAAAAGTAATGTGTCTTACAGAAGAAATCCAAATTAAAAAGTCACCACAACCCAACCATCTCCACATTACAAGAAGAATATCATAAGAAAGATAAATCATTTAAATAAAAAATCCAAAATATAACCCGCTGGAAACGGTCATTTAATTCTCAATCAAACACTTAAATTTAGGAAGTTGTCTTATAAAGTCAAGTTGCATTTTCTCACATATGCATACACCTGAGCTTGAAATTCAAAGACACAGAAATAAAACCCTCAATTACCACTCAAGTTACTGTCTTATGAAATCTGCACTGAATAAACCTCCTAAAAACTTACTCTTACAGGCCAAACATTAGCACTATTGCTTTTTTCAGTTAGATTGGGAACCAACACATACAACCAGAGGTGAAATTATCCTTCCTGCTGTCAGACTATTCATAGAGATGAGAGCGATTTAAATCCAAGTATTCCTCTTAACACAAAGTCCATTCCAGATTATTAAATTCACAAAGAATGATAGCAAAAGATAGACTATGTTGCTTGCAGAAGAAACTAGAAACTTCCTTTACTAAGGCAAGCCATGTATGGCTTGCCTTACTGCAGCCCCTGTATGGAAAGCAGAAAGGACTGGATTTCAGGAAAAATCCACCTGTTCCACAGTTCATAACCTGACCATGCCCAGGGTGCTCAGAAAGGTGGAGAGGACATGGGCATAGAGGACATGGGCTGCCACAATTACCCTGGATCATGACTTCCACATATTGGCCAAATATGGGCTATGAATTCCATATACCAAATTAGAAATCTGATCACGTAAAAGCGTGCATGAATTCAGGAGTGGAGTATTTCTGACTTATCAGCACTGCTCTGATTCTAGAACACCTTTGCCTCTTTTCCCCTCAGTTCAAGAAGGACAGGGAACTGCTGGAGAGAGTCCAGCGTAGGGCTGCAAAGATGATCAAGGGAGTGGAGCATCTCCCTTATGAGGAGCGGCTGAGGGAGCTGGGTCTCTTTAGTTTGCAGAAGAGGAGACTGAGGGGAGACCTCATTCATGTTTATAAATATTTAAAGGGTGAGTGTCACGAGGATGGAGCCAGGCTCTTCTCGGTGACAAACAATGACAGGACAAGGGGTAACGGACACAAACTGGAACACAGGAGGTTCCACTTCAATTGGAGAAGAAACTTCTTCTCAGTGAGGGTGACAGAGCACTGGACCAGGCTGCCCAGAGAGGTTGTGGAGTCTCCTTCTCTGGAGACATTGAAAACCCGCCTGGACGCCTTCCTGTGTAACCTCATCTGGGTGTTCCTGCTCCGGCAGGGGGATTGGACTGGATGAGCTTCTGAGGTCCCTTCCAATCCCTAACGGTCTGTGATTCTGTGAAATCACAGCAAAATTCCCAATAACTTTGAGGGAGGAAAGGTAAGTAAAACAATGCACATGTTTGAAAGTACCCCCACTAAAAATGCTTAGCTAAGCTTTTTATCTTTTCGTGGTTCATTATTTAAGCATATAACCATGCAGGTAAGAACTTTTTTCCATTAACAAAAAGAGCCCTGGCACTGTTTGCTATTCACCAATTACTTGTCTTTTACAACAGTTGTAATGCACTCCAAGAGCTATGCTTTCTTGCATGTAGGCTGAGATACTAAAGGCCAGACTTTTGGTTTGCAGAAACAATTGACCTTAGCAAGAATGAGGATGTTATTTCACTACACAAACAGACAGATGTGTGAATGTGTGCATATACACAAGCGATCTCTTGAGATAAACTTCAAGATGGGCTTTTGTTGCGCTTTGCATTACAGTAGCCTCTAAGTATCCAAAAAGAGACTGTAATCCCATTGCAACAGGCCTTTTTAAAGTAAGTGAACCTCCTCTGCCCTGGATGAGCTTCAAACCTAAATAAAGACTAATAAAAGGTGGAGAGGAAACACTGAGAACTGCAAAATGCTGGTGAGAGCAGCTAAGCAGGACTTCTCTGCTTTTACTTCACCACCTAAAATACAGTTTGAATTTAAGGCTAAAGAAGCAGCAAATCACATCTGAAGTAGATATCTAAGGTCAAATGAACTGTTCCTCTTGAAGTACTTAGGGCAGTTACTTCAGAGACATCAAATGTTTATATTCCCCTTGGCAAAAGATTAATTTCACCTCAGCTTCCCAGGGTCCTAATCCAGTGCCCTACCAGTTGCATAAGTCAGCTTCTCCTCATGACATTTCTTTGATTTTAGAGTTAGGATGAGATGATAAGGGTTTTGTGAGAGCAAGTTCCTCAGGTTGTTCCTTTAGGTACGAGCAAGCTGGCTATATGTTGTATCCAATTTATTCAGCCAGTGGTGTGGTATGGACAATCTGCACGGGCTACTACAGTTCTTGATCAATCACTTCGCTGGGCTGACAACGGCTATTTCCCACCTTCAGATACACCAATTCTACGTGCCCTAGTAATTTTCTGCACAAACAGCATTTGTGTATGAGGGCGTTGGTATTTTCTTTACTTTATTAAACCCATATTTAATACTAGAAAATCCCAGCTGCTGGTGCATGCCAGCTAATACACAGGATCATTTCCACTTGAGTGCTGAATCAGATATTACCCACCAAAACTATTAAAATCTCATTGATACCACTATAATCAGCATTCGGGATGAGTAATGAGTCTAAGGAACAGGTGAACAATTAGAGCTTAAGGTGCCTCCCTGCATTTCAAATTATGCTTTAGGTGTTATTCTGCTGAAGAATACAGAATCAGACTGATCTTCTCCATCACTGCTATAAAAATCTGATGATGAACAAGCAATAATGTAAGGAAAAGAAGCGGGAATGGACGGCTATGAGAATAGCTTTATGGGTCATTGACACGAAAAGTAAAGGCTGTGAGAGCAATGTGCTGACGGATACTTTCCCATTTTCTGACTTGACAAAGATTGTATTGCTTTGTTGGTTGTTGTTTTTTTTAATTGGAAATTGGGTATATTTTTCTGCTCTTAGAGTATGTGTCAGACAAGGCAGAAGAGGTAAAATGATAATGACCTTGAAGGCAGAATTTCAATTTAGAGGTAGCTCTTTTCCACTTTAATGACTTTTATAGAAAGTGCAGACAATAGGATTTAATCATTCAGTACTGTTACCCATATAAAAGTGATGGTGACTTCTAAAGCAGTTCACTTCATAATGAAGCATCAGGAGAAGTATTTGTATGCAAGGGAAGACAGAAGCTGCTGTAGCTTCGAAAAAGGCAGAAGTCTTTTATTCTCCAGAGGTAAATTCATAAAGATTGCCCTTCAGTAAACAGAGCAGTAAAGTGCTCTAACTCTGCCAACTTTTCACATTTGTGCTGTGAGTGACAGAAACTGAGGAGATGTATTTGGTAATTAGGGATGAAATTAAATTTTACTAGGTTTATGAGCTTTTGATGTTAAATACCCTAAACATTGGCAAAGCCATGTCCTTCTGAGTGATCACGTCATGAGTATGAAGGCATCTAAATCACCCACTATTTACTTACCACCTGGTCATATTTTATAGGTTTTCTCCACCAGGGAAAGCAAAATACTCCACAGGAACCTAGGAAACACAAACAATAGTGCAGTCTTCCAGTGACTGTAATTACTAAGCTTCCTTTTTTAAACCAGAGAGACACAGCCTCTAGATGTTGTATGAGAATTGTTTTTAAGGGGAAAGTTGTTTCAGAAAGAGAGAAGTGAGTGCAATCAATGTATTCAAATCTGCACAGTCCATCCATAAGTAACAGCAAAAGGACTTTGTGAACTTGTCCTTCTATCCACTGCTGCTTCTCAACCTGTAACTGTGGAAATGCCCTTGTTTAAGTTGACATATACAATTAATTGCATCAAAGCACAAAAGTGATAATTACTTACTACAGTAGTAGGCAATCATTTATAAAATCATCAAGTGGCAGTCACTTTCTTAAGTTTATTTGTTAGGCAGGGACAGCCAAGCTTTATTTTTTACTGGTGGGTGGTAGGCAGCGGGAAAAGAGAGAAAAAGGGGTTTTGCACGCAAGATTGTTACTGAGATGTCTTACTGGTGGCAAATGAAAGGAAGAACAATCATTTCACAAGCAAAACCCCAGCCCAAGTCAGTACTTGGCACTTCAGGCAGTGTCAGTTAACACTGAATCCAAACCCTCTGGCAGATGCCCATCAACCAAGCTAAAGGAGTAACTCCTGTGGCTGGTAAAATACATTGAGGAAATTGCCACCTACAGATAGGAAGGAATCCAGACCGTCTCCAACTCAGAACCAGCTTCCTTACTGCTGAAAGGCATGTCGTGGTAATATTATCTTTGTCCTTTCTCTCATGTTACCTCCCTGAGCAGAAGTGTTGACCGCTGTGAGAAACATGCGATTACACTGTTAAGGCTGCTGGAAACCCTGATCTGATCCAGGAGGACAAGTCTTCAAACACTGTTTTCTCATTTTTCTCTTCAAATTGTGGCTTTTTATGTGGCATTCAGCTCACATTTATTAAAATGTTCACAACAGGTGAACAGAAAATACAGCGTGACTAAAGATTCTGGTGCAGCTGTTGGCTCAATGTCAGGTCAGCCACTGAAACAGTGCAGCTCCAACATGACAATGAAAAAGGCACTGGTATCTGCTACAAATATCCACTTATGTGATCCCAGTGAGATGGAACAAGTTTAACTAAGGGTTAAGTTTGACCCTTTCATCCCCTCCACACTTTTTAATTTCTTTGAGATATGAAACTATTAGTCTTTTTCAAGTTTAAAGCCAGAAACTACTCCCTGGAGACAACCTCTGCTTGTTTGTCCTTTCATGTAACTGGAACACTTCAACGATTATGCCATGATTTTTCTACTTCGTTTTCCACTTGATACTCTATTACATCATGGTTGAAAGACATTTGTAAAGTAATGTGATTATTCTAATGAAGCCCTTCCAGAAAGATCACTTCTGGAGCTGAACCATCCTAGTGCTATATGTGACATAATGCTAACAGAATCACAGAATCACAGAATCCCAGA
>NW_010187992.1:0-509 GCF_000695765.1 Mesitornis unicolor | reverse complement strand
GGAGACTTTCTCAGCTTCTGACATGTGGCCGAACCAAGGTACAGCCTAATGTCTTAAAATGGAACATCTGGCAGTGAAGTGTTTGTATAGACCATGTCTGTAATAGGACAGAGCTAAGCTACGTAATCTTCTTTGAACTCAGTAATTCTCTAACTGGTGGTATAGAGGCGTGGCAGGCTCGGCCAAACTAATCTTACAAGCCATTTAAACTATCCTGGTGGTAGAAAGCTATTGAAGGCTGCAGGAAAATGCAACATTCATAACATAATTTTTTATACTTGTGAACAATGAATATAGTTTATTCCTTGTTATTATACTTAATATTAAAAGAAGGCAGCATGTTTGCTTTCAAGAGGAGAGTTGACAATCGTCATTGCTTGTTAAGGACAGAGCAAGTCTTTCAGCAAGGGAAGGTTAGGTCAGTTATTGTGGTATACACTAGAACAGGCTATTGTCTTCAGTGTTGCTCTGTCACTGTTAATGGAGCCTTCTTAGTAACAGGTTAGATC
>NW_010187991.1:0-1557 GCF_000695765.1 Mesitornis unicolor | reverse complement strand
CAACCTTAATGATTCTGTGATTTGATGATTCGTTTAAAAACACCACCACCACCACCAACAAAAACCCACCCAAAAAAGCACAAAGGGAAAAAAAACCCCAACAACTTCTCTCAGTATTACCTTGCTTCATCCCCAAAGGCTTGTTCTTCCGTGCCTGGCATCAACCAGGCCCTTGGAGAGGTTTGAGGGCATCTCCAGGGGTTTGCTGTCTGCAGGCTGGGCTGTGGGGTAGAGCCACCCTTTGAAGATGGGGCGAGGGGGTGTGGGTGCTGGGACTGGGCAGGAGGTGCTGGATGTGGGGAGGTGCGATGTGATCCCAGGGGGAGCCGGGCAAGAAGGGAAGGGGGACAAGATTTATTGCATGTTTGCCTCTGCCGCCAGAAGAGGCATTTGAAAGAGAGTTGGGAATTGATTTGGCTTACCAGAAACAAGAGGCAGCGTGGAGGGAAAATACAGAAGCCCAAAATGGGGAAGAATGCAAAAACCCCATCAGCAGCATGAGAAAAAGGAAGGAAAGGGACAGAGTGACCGGGTTGTCCAAGGACCCAAGGGGAGGGTGGAGGAGCAGAGCACAGGTGCCCACAAGTGTTGTGTACCAAGATAAAAGTGGTCGCTGGCCACATTCACCACCATTTCCCCTTGGGAATTCTGATTTGGGAATTCTGGTTTTGGGAATTCTGATGAACATCCTGGTTGTGTCCAGAATAGCAAATGGTTTAGAAAAGAGTCAAATATCCAAGAAAAACTTCCAGATGTTTTGACAATTACAGTTTAATGCATTTGCTGTGCACCCAAACACACCTCTCATTCCCCCTCCCTGAGCAACCTCAGTCTCTAGAGCAAATCTTATCATTGCTAACTAATTACCTGATCTAATCTAAAACTAATGATCCCAGAAACATCTCCAAGACGAACCCTGTGGTCCCCAGGCTGAGAACAAGGACGAGTGCTGGAGGAGGTGTCAATTACTGTAAATTCAAACTCCACCGCAAAGCACGAAGACTTCATAGGGGGTAAAAATGCTACATTGCATGAGACTACGGACTTTGGACTGAATGTCTCTATTCAGCTCTTCCTGCTTTCCTGTCACGGTGCGGCCTGCAATACACACGCAGTTACAGGGGCTCTTTCATGGGGACCCTCCCATGAGCACTGAACTTGCCCTTGACAAAACTGCCCCAGTATAACTCTCCTTCTACATGTTAAGCAAGAAGGGAAGCAGCACGATTTTTGTCAAGCATCAAAAACAGAAATCTGTGGTTGCAGTTGCTGAGAGCTTTCTTTCCTCATTGTTATGAGCAACAACAATTAACGTCCATCACCAACAATAATTAACGCCCATCACCTGCAGCTCTGTAGAGCCCACCAGAGCAGCAGCTCTGACGTGCACCGTGTGCCCATGCATGGGGCAATTCCCACACCAGCCTCTCCTGGTGTGGTTTCTGCTTAGTGATGCCTTTAGACTTTGCTATTGGATTGCAAACTTTCCATCTAGTGGTTGTCATGCTGTATTTCTGGGAAAATACTTTTTTTAAAGTGTGGTTGTATCCAAGAATC
>NW_010187990.1:0-984 GCF_000695765.1 Mesitornis unicolor | reverse complement strand
CCAGTGGACACCATCAACCCCAGCGCTGCCCATCCCATCCCACTGACCCTCTCCATCCCATCCCAGTGGACACCACTGACCATCCTGTCCTATCCCAGTGGACACCACTGACCCTCCCAGTCCCATTGTGGCTGCCCCCGGGAGCCAAACCCACAGCGAGCGGTGGTCCCGGCCACAGGCCCCGACCACCACGGCGAATACAGAGACCACCACAGTAAATACAGAGACCACCACCACCAGCGCTGTTGGAAACGGCCAAAACCTCCTAAACCAGACCCGGGACGCGTGGAGCCAGTGACTGCCCGGGACGGCTGAGAGCGGGAGAGGCACCGGGATGGCCGGACGGGCGCTGGGTGGGCACCGATGCGTTCAGACCCAAAAGAGCAGCGGGAGACGGAGCTGGGAGCAGAGCACGCGTGTACAAAACACGGCCGGACCTCATCAGGAACCGGGGCCACCAAAGCCAAGGGCAACGGCGTCCGCAGAGATAACGAAGGATTTCGGCGTGGAAATGGTTTTTCTTTGGCACCCATCCCCGCTGTGTGAACCCAAACCAGTCCGGGCTGGGAGCAGGGGCTGTGATGGGGCCGGGAGGGATGATTGCGAACGAGGGGATCTGGGGAGACGAATCCTCTCCCACCCCAAACCCTCATCCCCCCGGGCCCAGGGCTGGGGTCAAGCAGGACCCCGGGGTCCTTCCTAAATCGCAGGCAAACGAGAAGGAGAAATTAACTCCCCTCAAAGTCGCCGGCTCTATAATCGCTCACAGCTCGTTAGCGCTAACGGGGCGACGAGCAACGGGAGAGGCCGGCTCCTCGCCCCTTCCCGGTTCGAAAGGGGACCCAGGGAGCAGCACCGGGGCCGTTTCGGGAGCCCCGTGTCCCCGTTATTTGCCGGAATTTTGGCCGAGGCCTTCGCCACCGGGAACCACAACCTAAAATGTGCCCATTGACCGCGGCCGTAACCCATCCCCGGGCTGGGAAC
>NW_010187989.1:584-19817 GCF_000695765.1 Mesitornis unicolor | reverse complement strand
GGCCTTGTGGAAGCTCATCCAATTGGCCTCAAACCTCCCACACCTCCAGCCCACAGCCGTGCCTCTGCTGGTCGCTGAGATCAACCTCCTGCTGTGCTATCAACTGCTGACCTGACAAATATATCTTCAAACCTGATGATCACCCTTGATGAACCCATTCAGAGATATTCCCTACCCTGATTTTAATGCCTGTCACAGGCCATGTGCCACCAATGTTCTAGCTAAAGTAACAATTTCAGCCTCCATCAGAACACTCTGTCTTCACAAACTTGTACCTTTTCCCAAAGCTCTCCTCTTGGAATGGATCTGTTCTGTGGAAAGTTGGAGGGAAATCAATTTGGCCACATTTGCATTAGGAGAGAAGGGGAAAAGCGTACTATTTTCCTACCTTGGAAAAAAAAAATGAAACTACATTTTTCACATGATGCAAACAGCTCTAAATCCTGACAGTCTGCACTCTGCCTAACCCAGCAGAGCTGGGGGTGCCAACAGGAGCTGGACAGTAAAGGGCAGAGATGTAGAGGAAGAACAAGAACCATGGGGCTGAGTGTTCTGACATTGGGTTTTGGCCACTGATGTGATAAAATAGGAAAAGAAAAGAAGAAACTGTTGAACAGATAAACCTTTACAGGCCCAGTAAGAGAAATCTCCTTCTAGTTCCATAGTCTCTACAGTATTAGTGTCACACACCTGCTGATCTTTGAGTGTTCCTTATGTTTTAAAGGATTGGTTGTTCTACCTGTGTGCAGGCAAGCACTCTCCTAGAAAACCAGATAAAAATACAATAATCCCAGTCCCTTTCCAAATGTCAGAGGGAAGAAAGTAGAGAGGGACTCAGAGAAGCCACCAATGATGTCTGATCACTTGAGGGCTCTTCTTGTGCATCATCTGGCTTGAGCACCAGGCCAGGACAGGGAGGAGCAAGGAGATCTTCACTGGGGCCTTTCTCACTTCCTTGCTCCTTGTGTGCTTTTCCCATGTGTTTTCACTGCACCAGCAGCCTCACATTCCAGGTATCCCGCAAAACCCAGGTCTCCTTGTGACTTATTGCAGGAGAGACTGTCAAACCAACGTCAAGCTTTCTTCAAGAACATGCTTCTTTGAAGAGAAGTTTCATTCTATGCTAATAATGTCTGACAAGATTGTAAGGCTTTTGCAAAAGCAGTCTTCCTCTAGTCTCCTCCCTCTTGAAATGGTTTGTTCCTATGGACAGCATCTTCTTCATTGTAGGTTTATTGGCTGCTCCATCAGTGGCCACAGGAGAGGCTGTAACAGAAGGTGCTGAGGGACTGTCCTGCTCTATGGGTGAGCAATGATAGGGTTTCCTTGCAAGCAAGCACAGGCAGATGACGATGGAGAGGATGCTGTGGAGAGGGGTTCAGAGGAACCACCAAGGGGACAAAGCCTCAGCTGTCCCAGATCACGACGTGGAGGACTTGAGATGTAAACTAACATTGATGTCCCTACCACAGCGGTGTCTGTCTAGCTCGTCTTTGTGTCTGTCACAAAAAGGTATGAATTTGCTTTAGCTTAAACCAGTTTTTAATTGGCTAAAAAGGAACAAAGGAAACGTGGTCCCATATTTAATGAAAGGGTTTCATCATTTAAAGATGTCGGTTTCAAGCTATGCAATGGTCTAAATGACTGGGTTTCATCAGCCTGACACAGTCCAAAACCTTTTGGTATGTGCTCCGTTTGGAAAAAAAATGGCTCACAAAATGTGATGCTCCAGGTGAGATATACATAAATACAGACCTGCAAATTACTGCAGCTTAATGAGCCATCGCTCATCAGCTGAGCTTCAGGAACCAGCCTTGTGTGTACCCTCTTTGAAGTGTGCTGTACCCACGTAAGCCACCCCAAGAGGCTTTAGGTAGGGATTCTTGTTTGGGCAAAGCTTCACAATGGCTGGCGCTGGGATTGTGAAGAATTAGGTGGCTGCTTTGCTAATATTTTCCTCCTGTCTTTGCCTCCAGTTGAGTCTCTACTTCATAGGCTCGCTCTAAACAACATCCCTGAGCTTTTATCTGCAGGTGACAAACAGAGGCATACAAACTGGATTGGCAGGAACACAAAGAAAGCTTTCATCTCATCATTGCACGAGGCACTTACAGTAACTTCTCAAGGAAAAAAGAGATTATGCATCAACATTGTGAGCATAAAGACAATTTAAAAGGGATGTTAAGAAACTTCATGTCAGGAAAATATAGAACATCTGCAAACAGATGAGTATTCAGTAATAAGCTACGTCAACAATCTTGGAGGAAAGAGTCTGTTTTCTTGCAGTGACAGGCCCAGAGAGTATCCTGAAGGGGATTTTACCTGGCTGAAGTGGTCAGAAAAACTGTCTGGGTGCCACAGCCGGAGTTGTTTGTCTGGGTTTGTTCCCCCTGCTCGAAGCTCTTTGCTGCCCACCTCTGCCACATCCCGCAGCTGGGCTCACCCTTGGGTCTGCCCCAAGACTGGGACAGCTCCTGTCCTAGGAGACTTCTGGCCTTGACATAGACACCACCATGTGGTTCCATGGCTGTTTATCTTTGGCAGGACCGAGGTTTCAGTAAGGGATGGAGGAAGGCAGGACACTTGTGGGCTGTCCTACCCTCCCTTCTAGATGCAGTGTGACTGGTGGTGCTACGTAGGAGCACACATAGTGATTGCTATTATTAAAAAAACCCAGGATGACAGGGAAGTCTCAACCACTAAATAACAAGCTGTCTTAACTGATTACTAGTCTACTGATTACTGGATAACTAATGGTGGTGTTTATTCCCAGCTGCCAGTGAACACTACTTACACTTGTAGAGGTGCCTCCATCCACCAAGAAAGCCTGGAGCTGAATTCGTATGCCAGCACAAACACTCCCAGACCTGCCAGGGTGACACCGTGCCTGGGTTTCCCAGCTGTCTTCACCTCTTCAGGGCTCCATGTGCTCACCTTTTCCAGCCGGATGCAGCACGTGTGCCAGCTGGTGGGATGCTGAGCTTCTCCGAGATGTGTTTCCATCTGAGACTGTTGGCTTTTGCTGCATTAACAGCCAGTGCAGAGCTGGCTCGGAGGGTCATGGTGGTCCAGGGTGTCACCACCGGCCTCACCTGGGACATCCTGGGGAGCCATGTACCACAGCATGAGGCATTTTGCTTATATCTGCACTGATGACCATGTGCAAGTCAAAAGTGGCCTCCTTGGGTGAACTTACCCAATCATAGAATCACAGAGTACCAGGTTGAAGGGACCGCAAGGATCATCCAGTCCAACCTCTGGAGGTAAAAGCATCGTTTAAATGAGATGAGCCAGCCCCTGTCAAGCTGACTCTTCAAACTGACCAGTGATGGGGAATTCACCACTTCCCCTGGAGATTGTTGGATTAAATCCTTTCTGATTTCATTCTACCCAAATGGCTGCGCTTTTGCAGTATCACCCATTTGTGACACACTTTTTCATATGCCTCCCGCTCTGTACCGTGCCAGGGCGCCAGCCAGGACAGGCTGTCCTGTGCTTTCTTCAGCTGCTGCTTTAGCTCAGGGCAGCACAACTGTCCTACAGATGAGATCCTGGGGGAGCCCGTGGGTTTTGGCCTGTGCTCCGTACAGTGCTTTACCTTTCAAGCTTGAGGCCAGCAGGTGGGCGCTGTCACTGCTCCTCTGGTGCTCACATGAGATTTGGGTCTCAGCACAGTCCCACCAAAGTGCCTGTCTGCAGCCTTGAGGATGGCAGTGAAGTCCGAGGTGTCCCCTGCCCTTTGACATTCCCGTGAAGGAGGCAGCCGAGCGCTCACCAGTGCTCCCACCACTCACAGCCCCAGTGCTCTGCAGTGTGGGCATCTACCACAGCATTGAAGTCCACTCTGAAGCCCAAGTGCTAAATTTCAAGCACTGGTTTTTTGTCACAAGACCTCTTGAGCCATATGTGCTCACTGAGCTCCTCCAAGTGAAGATCCTGTCACCTCCAGCCACTTGTCGCTCCCTGTTTGTCTCTTCCAGGGAAAGAAATGTGTTAACTGGCTCTGCCTGCGATGGATTTGGGAGTGCTTCTGCCCCCCTGCATCGAGCAGGGCTGGTTGATGGGCAAGAGCTGGGGAAGTGACCACATTTTTTGCCACTTCAGCCATTTGAAAGAGAGCTCATCCCTTGCAAAGAGGACCAGGAGAGCAGGAGGAGCTGCGGAGAGGGGCTGCATAAACCATCTGAGCGCAAGCTGCTTCCTGCAGGAGTTGGCTCGGCAGAAGGCAATATTTCGACTGAAATGTTTTAAACTGCAGTGGGCATGGAGGGTGTGAATTATCTGACTCAGAGCAGATGCCTGGTGTTGTTGTAAGCACCTAGATGTTTGGCAGTGACTACCCCAAACACCAGCAAGATGTTGCTTCTGCGAGTGGCTGCGTTTAACACGCTCGGTGCAGAAAGATGCCTGCGCCGTCTGCCACGGGCTGGCTCCCCTGCACAGCCCAGCGTGGGGCTCGCTGAGATTCACCTCCTCCAGACTTCATTCAGTCCCCACTGGCTTTCCAGCCGCCTGCCGCTATTTGTCAAAGCAGCCATTTCTCCTCAGATCTGGTTTTTTAACTTAAGGGGTGTCTTTATATGAGTTCAAACTGCAAAAAACCAGCAATCCCCTCCCTGGATCAGGCTGGTTTGTGCCTTCCCAAGGACACATGGATCACCAAAAAGGCAGGAGCTGTGCTGGTGCCGTTTGAGAGGTGGTTGTGTGACAGCAGCCGACCGTCCCCATCCAGCCCCAGTGGTGGCACGGAGCTCAGGGTGCTCAGCACACAGCGATGGCAAAGCTGACACTGAGGTCTCCCTCCTGCCTTGGTACAGGGTGGTCATGGCGTGTGGAGCTGTGTGTGAGCCCTGGGAGCCACATCAAAGGTCTTTGGGCAGAAGTGACTTAAGGAAGGTGTGATGGAGGAGGAGGAATCACAGAATCACAGCATGGTTGGGGTTGTCAGGGCCCTTTGGAGATCACCCAGTCCAACCCCTGCCAGAGCAGGATCACTTAAAAATCACACAGGAACACATCCAGGGGTTTGTGAAGAAGAGAGTACGCAGGAGACGTGTGTGTGTGTGTGTGTGTGTGTGTGTGTGTGTGTGTGTGTATGTGAGCCAGTGAAGGGTTTGACTGACTTTTCACCACCCTGTGAGCATCTTTCACATGCAAATGGCTGCTTATGTCCCCAGGAAGCCGACTATTTGGTCTGCATGGGAGCCTGGAGAGCTGAAAAGCCTTTTGTGAACCAGCTGGTCAGTGTGTGAGCCCTGGGAGCCACATCAAAGGTCTTTGGGCAGAAGTGACTTAAGGAAGGTGTGATGGAGGAGGAGGAATCACAGAATCACAGCATGGTTGGGGTTGTCAGGGCCCTTTGGAGATCACCCAGTCCAACCCCTGCCAGAGCAGGATCACTTAAAAATCACACAGGAACATATCCAGGAGTTTGTGAAGAAGAGAGTACGCAGGAGATGTGTGTGTGTGTGTGTGTGTGTGTGTGTGTGTGCTTGAGCCAGTGAAGGGTTTGACTGACTTTTCACCACCCTGTGAGCATCTTTCACATGCAAATGGCTGCTTATGTCCCCAGGAAGCCGACTATTTGGTCTGCATGGGAGCCTGGAGAGCTGAAAAGCCTTTTGTGAACCAGCTGGTCAACACATCTGGATCACAAACAGGCATCTAGTTTGGAAAAGTCACTCTCACTACTTGGAAAAATTCCACCCAAGGTAGTTACACGCACAGGCACTGAAACACGGATGTATAAACCTCTTCCTTTATGTTAATTGTTTGGGACTCTTCCTTTCTGGACTGAAATGACACAGATGAAGATCTTAAGTACATGGTCCTTCCTGCCATCAACTGCCTTTCCCAAGTTTTGACTGAATTTCTACTTAATGAATCCAGCTTTGTCATTTAGGGGATGTTCCGGCAATAAGATATGACAAGGTGTGAATTATAGTACAATAATTCATGCCTGGAGCACTGTCAGGCACAAGGCTGGAAGCCGAGTGCCGTCCATGCAACTCAGCGTGAATTATTGCACCATAATTCAAGCCCTGAGGAAACAGTAAGAGACTACCCAGAGACTATCAATACGGGAAAAAAAGAGGGTTAAATCTGTTAATTTTATATAGGTTGCTGCATTAAAACGAAAACATATGCTCTTTGCAACATTCCTTTCTGTCCATCCCCAATGTTTTCTTTGCAGAGAAGTCAAATTAAAAAAAATATATATCCCATCTTAATGTGAAATGGGAGAGAGTGATGGGCTGCAGGCAAGGCTGGCAGCTGCCTGCTCATTTTTCCCCCTTCTCTGCTTTAAATATTCAAGACCTGCCACTGGATCCTAAAACGCTTTAAAAACTCAGCACAAAATGTGAACGCGGATCAGTTCCCCTGTCAGGGAGGGTTCAGAGCGTGTCCTACGAGATGGGACCTAAACCAGAGCGTTGGTCAACACAACATAGATGTGTTGTGGGCTATGTCTGCTGTTGAACCTGAGGAAGATCTTCCCCTTCACCCAGACAGGAAAACCCGAGTGACTGCTGAAAGTGGGCTAAGAATTTGCAGCAGCAGAAGGGACGTCACAACATAGCATCTGCCTTAGGTCAACTGTTGGACTCGCTCCATTTTTTAATTAATTTTAAGCATTTTAATGTAATGTTTCTGCTGTCCAGTGGTGTACGCAGCAGAGACTCTAGAAAAGGGTTTGCTGAACGTTTTAGAGGCTGTTTCTGCAGTTTTCACGTAGTCAGTTCATAGAAGGTCTCAACTGTGAAATATCTTTTCTTCTGGGAAAACAGCGCTGGGTTTTATTCAGACCTTCCTAGAAACATGTTAGAGTTCAAAAATAAAACAGCCAATGCTCCCGGGTGCTGTGAGAGGTGCTCTGCCTCCAGGAGCCCCTAAAAACAACTCTGTCTTGCAGCAGACATCATCCAGTTTGCCCCTGTTTGGGGGCTACAAATCCAAATACCTTAACATTTCCTTCCAGAATTTCTTCTGTTGAACAAGAAGGCAAGTGCTCACCTGGCAAGATGTGCTTCTCTCCATAAGTCTCTTGATTTCCTTGCAGGGGTGTCTGCAATTCCTCCTCTGCAATGACAGATCTGGGACAGCCCTTATCTTCCCACCCTCTTCTCCCCAGCTCTGAAGCCAGGGCAGTGGTGACTCAGGGTTGGAGCTGACTGTGATGGACCAAGGGTGAGAGGCAATTTGAGGTTATCCAGGGCAAATTTTGAGTTATTATTTGGACCTCTGTTGCCCAGTCAGTACAGATCTCATTTTAAAATGTCTCCAGGTTAATTGATTGCTCTTTCAGACAGTTATTGATTTTCAAATAATTATTCTAATTATTTTTCATCTAGCTATCACTCTGTCCCTCTGCTCAGGCAGGCTGACACAGGCTTGAAAATATTTCCTTGCAGGTCCCACACAAGAAGCTGATTTTTAGCATTTCCATTTGACAGTGCGATGGTGAGACAGAGTGAGGCTGGAGGAGAGACCCACCTCTTGCTCTGTGCCCTCATGGTGGGACACAGCACCCACCACGATGCTACAGAATCACAGAATCCCAGCATGTCAGGAGTTGAAAGAGACCCCAAAAGCTCCCCCAGTGCAACCCCTGCCAGAGCAGGATCACCAGAGCAGTCACACAGGAACACGGCCAGGGCTTTGGGTGTCTCCACACAAGGAGACTCCACAGCCTCTCTGGGCAGCCTGGGCCATGCTCCATAACCCTCACACTCACAAAGTTTGGCCTCATCTTCAGCTTGAACCTCCTGTGCTCCAGCTTGGGACCATTGCCCCTTGTCCTGCCATTGGCCATCCCAGAGCAGAGCCTGGCTCCTTCCTCCTGACACTGCCCTTTCCCAATGGATCCCCAGGAATGAGGGCACCCCTCAGGCTCCTCTGCTCCAAGCTCCAGAGCCCCAGCTCCCTCAGCCGCTCCTCAGCAGGAGATGCTCCACTCCCTCCAGCATCTCTGTGGCCCTGCTGGACTCTTTCAAGCAGTTCCTGTCCTTCTGGAGCTGAGGGCCCAGCACTGGACACAAGATTGCAGATATCTACCAGCAATGGAGCAAGGGACGACCCCACACCACCACACACAACATTTGTCATGAATGGAAGGGAGTGACCCACTCATGTCGACAGTTTGGACACCCAGGACAGATGCTCTGCATGTTGACTACCACTGTCCATGGGAGCACTCACCTTCTAGGAACTGGGGAGCCCAGATGAGCTCAGTTGCTCCTCACCCTCCAGGGTCACGTTTGTCTCTGTCCACATCAGGACAGAAAGCACCAACCTTCCCCTTCCCGACTGCAGGAGACACCAGCACTAATCCAGCCCTGGTTCTGTGGATAACAAAGGACTCCCGGTGAAACTGAGTGTTACCAGTACAGATACCTTTTCATTTTCACTTACAACGCCATTTAAATATGCCAAACAGGAACAGGACTTCTTCTCCAGGATCTACACAGATATGAGAAGCAATCTCAGCTCCAAAGACTAAACATAGTCAAGTCTTTTTCAGTCTAAAACCAACCAAGAGGAAACAATAATGGACAGAAACACAATGACAATGTTGATTTAAAAGTCAGTTGTATTTAAGAAGACTGATTATTTTAAATTGCCACCTTTCATTACGCTTCTCAAAATTTCGAATTACCGTAATTGATCAAAAAATGTTTCAAAACATCTCTATAACTGAACACATCACAGATGGGCTGGATGGGATTCCCTCCATTATTGCTGTGGGGACACTGTTTTGAAGCTCTTCCACTCATGCCCACTGATTTGTGCTCACCTGGCATTGCACAGTGAGGGGGATGGATAAGTTGGAGGGTCTCCTGATATTCTGATATCCCTCATAAGAAGAAATGCAGAGGGCCATGAGTAAATTGAGAGAGGAAGGAATGTAAAGAGAGTAAATAGTTGTGATAGCTTATCTGTCCATAATTGAGAAGCAGTGGTGATTCTCACTATTTAGGTGAGCAGTAGTGTGAGTGTGGTGCAATGTGTTAAGTGATGTGGTGGGAAGATGCTGGTTGCGGGTTGGTACGTGTCTGTTGGGTACCAAAAGAAAACCTGCCCTGCTACTGCGGGAGGCGAACGCCGGAGACCTCCTGCAGGCAGCAATAAAACATCAGTGGCGTCTCTCAAAATTATATATGATAATTTCCTAACACAAAAGGGATGGCACCTAACGTGAGGTACTTCTATTTTAGATCTTATTATGATGGATAAAGATGAATTGATCACTGAACTAGAAATCGGTGGTTGCCTAGAGACCGGCGATCATGACCTGATTACATTAATTATGGGATAATAAAAGACAGTCCCAACCAGTAATATATACCTGGTGTTTCTCCTTAGATCTGCGAAGCTGAATAAAGAGATGAGTGAAACTCACCGGGAAGATAAATAAACATGTGGGTAAATGAGCGAAAACTGAAAAGTTCCCACCAAGAGTTCATAGCCTGGCTAAAAAGTTACAATTCCACTGTAATTTTAAAAGAATGGTGTTTGATTTTGAGGTCTTTCTAGGTGAAAATGAAAGCAGCAATTAGAAAAGGAAACAGAGTATAAAGAATGGGAAAAAGAGGGGAAAACTAGTAATCAAGATAATGTTACATCTCTGAGTGGTAGAAAATTGATAAGGGAAACCAAATGCATTAAGGAAAACTCTAGCTGATGAGTTATAGATAATAGGAGCTGTTATTACCAACAAGAAAAAGGACCCTAATTGTGGTATACACCGACTACTTGAAAAAGATGATAAAAATGATAAAATTAGATCATAAAATTAATAACGGTGACACGGAGAATGTGCGAAAATGTCAGAGTGTCATTATCTTGGTCAAGAAGCTCCTAAGGTCCTCAGGGCGTTGGAGGAAGCTTAAATTTAGAGAGTCTATGAGACTTTTTCCTTTGAGGGCTTTAGGGCAGTGCTGTGTGTCGCTGGGACTCTGAAACACGGCATCTCCCCCCCTTCGGTCACAGTTGTGAACCATGCCATAGATTTCTGCTTTTCCCGAGCTTGTCATCTAACATTGTATTAAGATTACATATCAAAAACATTTCTTTAAAAGTCATGGCCAATTGCCCTCTCTTACTCTGTATAGATTTTATCCAGGGACAGCTGCTGGCTTCTGGCTTGCTGTTGCAGAACGTTTTGTAAAAAGCAGACAAAATTACCATTATTTTTAATCTAAACCCAAGATTGGTGAGACCACATCTGGAATATTGTGTCCAGTTCTGGGCCCCTCAGTTCAAGAAGGACAGGAACTGCTGGAGAGAGTCCAGCGCAGGGCTACAAAGATGATGGAGGGAGTGGAGCATCTCCCTTATGAGGAGCGGCTGAGGGAGCTGGGGCTCTTCAGCTTGCAGAAGAGGAGACTGAGGGGAGACCTCATTCATGGTTATAAATATTTAAAGGGTGAGTGTCACGAGGATGGAGCCAGGCTCTTCTCGGTGACAAACAATGATAGGACAAGGGGTAATGGGCACAAGCTGGAACACAGGAGGTTCCACTTCAATTGGAGAAGAAACTTCTTCTCAGTGAGGGTGACAGAGCCCTGGCCCAGGCTGCCCAGAGAGGCTGTGGAGTCTCCTTCTCTGCAGACATTCAAAACCCGCCTGGACGCCTTCCTGTGTAACCTCATCTGGGTGTTCCTGCTCCGGCAGGGGGATTGGACTGGATGAGCTTTGGAGGTCCCTTCCAATCCCTAACGGTCTGTGATTCTGTGTGATTCTGTGATTATTTGTATAACTACCACGATTAAATCAGCCGAACCCCTTGCAGTCTCTGCTATATTCAACTTTGCAGGAAGCAATGGAGTAGAGAACAGGATTGGCGTGGGTCCCCGGTACAGCTCACACAGACCGAATTTGGGGTTTGTCTGCCAGCAGGATGGGCCCCAGCCCCAGGGAAGCCCCAGCCGTGTCCCCACCAGCACCGTGCCCATGCCCAAGTGTTGATCTGAGCCTCCAAGCAGGTTTTCCACCCTGTGCTACTACAGCCATGGACACTGGCCTCATCCCTGAGCTCCCCCAGCTCCAACAACCCAGTACCGGGGTAGAGGATGGGAGGGTGATGGGGTACAGGCCCCTTACAGGTGCTTTTAATGGTGATCCTGCACAGCCCCAGCAGGAGACAGCAGCCTCATGGCAGACAAGGAGCTGGCAAAATGATTGGAACTGGATTGAATTTGCAAGCCCACAACCGTGTCACTGTCCCACTACGGGGATCATGCAGTTGTCCTGCTGCAAAATGAGTGAAGGTGGACCCTGTGCCCACGGCCAGTCACAAAACTCCATTTGATTTAAAATTTTGCTACTGTCTTATTTATTGGTTGCATTTCTACAGTATTGGGAGATCCCCCTTGGGTACAGGGCTTCTCTGCCAGCCTTTGCATGAACATCATATAAGACGGTCCCTGTCTCACAGAGCCTCCAGTCTCTCCAGCAAGTGGAGAAGGAGGAAAGACAATTGCTTCAGAAATCAGTTATTTGGTAAAATTTGAAATTGCTGTTCAGCTCTCTGGATAATCCAAATGAATCCAAAGCATTTCAGAGCAGGCTTCAGTTCCATTGCTCCAGGCAGAGCTGCACACTTCGGGCTGTGGGGATGGGTCTCCTGTGCCTGAGGGACCTCCCTGCTTGGAAGGGAGGTTTTCAAATCGACAGCTTTGGGGACCTTGAGCTTTTGGTGCCTCCCCAAAGACATCGACTGTGGGCCTGACCTTTTTAGTTGATACTGAGACACGCTGGTCCCCACTTGAGCAAACCAATCTGATGTTTGTGTTTTGGAATCATGTCTTTTTGGAGAATCATAGAATTATTTAGGTTAGAAAAGACCTTTAAGACTGAGTCTAGCCATTAACCCAATGCTGCCAAGTCCATCACATCCCTCAGTGCCACATCTACCCACCTTTTAAAGGCCCCTGACAGAGGTCCTCAGTACAAATATGAGGGCAAAAGTGCTGACTGTGAAGCTTTCTATGATCCCTGCAAACACTCTGTGTTTGAGTGTCATCCTCTGTGGGCTAAGCCAGGCACACGGGTTTATAAATGCTCGTTATCATTTCTGAGCTATTCATTCGCAGGGCTACGAGTGCAGGAGCCACGACTCTGGGGTACCCCAGAGCCAAGGAGCATCAAGCTCAGCATCCAAAGGCAAAGGACCCGCGTTGGATCAGAGGCCGGAGCTGAGTTTCAGCCCTCGATTCGTGATTTAGCCCCTAGAGGGGGCAGGGAGCCGCTCCGAGCCGCCCGGAGCCGCGGGCTCTGCTCCCCGGGCAGTCCTGGGCTGGGGGTGCCGACCCCGGGGGGCAGCGGCCGCCTCCGGGTGAAGAGCGGAGCAGGGCAAGCGGAGAGCTCTGGTCTTGGCTCGGGGAAGTGTTTGCTTGGCTCTGGAACGGAAAATACAGGTTTCCAGAATGCCAAAAAGGTAATTTAAATGTTAAAACATTTGTGATTGCATAAATCGCGTGTATTATTCCAATTGAATTGTAGTGGGATTAATCTGACCTTAATAGAATACGACTAATAATTTATATTATTATCTTTAATAATATTAATTCTACTTAATTTTTTTCCATTTACTTTGTTCATTTAAGGGCAGCTCCATTGAGCTCTGGAGCATTTAGCTCTTGGTGTGCGGCAGTCACTTATCATTTGCACAAGTGGGGATTCCACTAGGCAATTTTCAGAGAAATAAAGATCATCTTTCAGTGAAAGGAACCTTAAAAAAATTATAGTATTAAATGAGTAGATATTAATGTGTCATATTTAGAATATAAAACAACCCATAATCTGTTCTGAAGTCTCTTCCACCTAAACATATACTTTTTTCCTTCTAGAGGGATCTTTTATTCTGCTGTTTAACTTATTAGGCACTACCATTCTAAGTGTTAAAATAAGATTGTTAAGATCATAATGTCAGGGAAATAAAAACCTTGGCAGTATGATAGTGCCTTCTGAGCAGAGCATCACAGTTTGTTGGTGATGAATTGGAACTGCGCATTTCATTAGAATTTATATCAGAAGCCAAGGGATGAAGCATTATTTCATTAAGTATCTTGAAATTTCACCAACCTAATGAAGCTGTCAAAATCCTATTAATAAAGCACTGGAAATATTTGTTTGTTTGTTTGTTACTCTGCGTTTGCCATTATTTAATGTTGTATTTGCAATTTGTTAATTTACGAGCTCAGGCTGAGCGGTGCAGAAGAAGGAGCCTGAAGAGCGGCTGGAGGGGGAGGGCTCCGGGGTCAGCAGGGGAATCGAGGGCTCCCAAGGAGCCACTCCATCCTAGGGCAGGATGGGGCTGCACTGCCAGCACCAAAAATCCCTAATTGCTATGCACTGCTGGACCATTGGTGCTCGGGGAAGGAACGGACTCTGTTGAAGCCGACGTTGGGGAACCCAGCACAGTTTGGTCAAGTAGAGCTACACCCCACCGCTTCACTTCTGAAATGCATTTTTAAATGCGCCCTTTTCTGACTGACTCAATTTTACCCTTTTTTTCCCCCTCAGTTCAGCTCTGAGGAGTAGCAAACTTCAGTGAGAGCTGAGTAACATTAGTGAGTGTTACCATTAAAGGAATCCAAAATTTTACTGAGCGCCGTTCAGAGAGGATCCCTGATTTGCTTCCAGTTGCACAACCGGGTTGGGCACAGCCCAGCCTTTCCCGAGGTGAGTCAGCAGCTGTGGCAGGATTATAAACGATGAGATGCTAGGTTTTGATCAGGCTCTTTGTCTTGAGTAAGCCCGTGGAAGTTTACGGACTGTTTTCTGAAGTGATGTGGTGGTGCAGCACAAAGGGTGTTACTGGTGTGCGTCTGGGATAGACGCATTACTCATGCGTGGTGAAGCCGTGAGTGGATGGTTTGGAGCACCTCAGATGAGTGCTAATAAAACTAATTACACCGATTCAGTCAGGTATTCAGTGTATTCTACTTGTGATGGTAAAAAATAGGTAGGGAATATGTCATGTTTCCACCCTCCCACCCCATGGCCCACACGCAAAGTATTTAAGGGCTTATAAAGACAACTTATGTTCGTTATTCAAACTAATGCTTACCGCCCAACCCCCATGTGTCTGGCTGCTCCGTGTTGCTCCAGAGCAGCCACAGACCTCCAGTGCCCGTGGCTCCATGGAGCTTCACTGAGCAGAGCAGCACAAGCGTCCCAGCAGTCTGGGCTTGGACTTGTGACCCTGTGGTTGGGGACCACGGGAGCTGGGGGGGAGGCGAATCCTTACGGGACACTGAAGGAAAACCTTGCAAACCAGCCTCTCTTAATGAACTTCCAGTGATGAAGTACAGTCTTGTAAGAGAGCATCCACTGTAAAATACAGTCTCCAAGTGAAATTTATAGATGAAATTCCAGTGAGTATTAATTACACAGGAAGGTGGCAGGGTCTGCATTATGCTGTTAATAGGATCTTCAGGAAAAAAAAAAACCCGACAGGTCTGACACAATGCGTTAGATTTGTTAAAGGACCAATTTTTAATTAGTTTTAACTGATAAGTTAATTAATGAATTTGCAAATACATACCCAGGACATGTATTCTATACTCAAAAAGTAGATGCTGGGATTTTGCGGGGACTCCTCTTTAACAAAGAGATTGCATGCCTGCCTGAAGTGCAAAATTCAACATAGCCATAACTACAGATCCCTAAATAGTGATTTCCATAATTACACAATTAAAGCAGAAAGACTCAATTTAAGGCATGCAAATAGTCTTAATTCTGCTCTGCCATGACACTGCGAAGAAGAGACAGATGAATCTGATTATGGGCCCAGAAACCTACATTTCCTCGCTAGTACTCGGTCGATGGCTGTGTGTTATGGCGCAGCAGAGGCAGGATTTCCTCGGTGAACTGCATGCACTTCTTTTAAGTACAACTTTAACTTTCAATTTCTTCCGTTTATACTGCTAAGCACGGGGCTAACTGCAAATCAAGTTAATCTAATTTACCCCAACATAGTGATGATACATCTCTCCTTATAAACTCCTTAACATAACATCTTCTCGCTAGGAATATCCATACCACATACAATTTTTCAATTAAAGCACAAACTCAACCTTTTCTGTCTGAGGAACGTTTTGTTATCTTCTCCTAAGCTTACAGCACCTGATGTGTGGATAAAAAATCCGTCTTCTGGGGATTTTCAGCTAAATCTATTATTTAAATCCCATTTATTAAGGTTCTTTGCTTCTGCGTCTGCATTTTCCTGGACAACTTTTTCCTGTCAAGTACAATCCTCGGTGTAACGCACATCCCGAGCCGTAAACCAGCACATAGCCCTGCTGCCCGTGCAGCCGGCGCACGTGTGCCAACCCTCAGCATCTCCTGGGGTTATGAGCCAGGGGGCTTCATCCAAGCCTTGTTCTCCTTCATCCAAGCCCTGTTCTCCTTCATCCAAGCCTTGTTCTCCTTCATCCAAGCCTTGTTCTCCTTCATCCATGCCCTGTTCTCCTTCATCCAAGCCTTGTTCTCCTTCATCCAAGCCTTGTTCTCCTTCATCCATGCTGTCCTTTCAGAACAACAGGTATTTTTTGAACCAGGCAGAGCTCCTCAAGCTCTGCTCACAGCCCTCGCACCCAGACACCACCTCCGGTGCAGCCCCCAGCTGGGCAGATGGGCCCCAAGTGTCCTTCTCCCATAGCGATCGGTGGCCAAACTCTTTTGGCTGCCACCCCAACTGATGGACTCAGAGTGGGAATCTGCTGCCTCACGCCTCCAGATAAAGGCAGGGGAGATCCCGGGTGTTGCATTATGTGTTGGAGGCAGAAGGAAGCTCTTTGTCATAGCAACAAACTCTCTCACCGTCAGCAGAAATGTCTTGCGTGGTCATCAAAGAGTGGGCAAGAGGTGCCCTATGGCCTGGGATTTTATTGCTTTGCAGTTTGTGCCGGGGAGTGTCATGTTTATACAGTTTTAATGCTTTTAAAACCAAATGTTTCATTTCTTATATAGGTAGACTGTGTGCTCACATAAATGCTCCCACTCCCCTGCGTTTGCTCCTGAAATTCAGCCACGTCCTGAGATGTGCACAGCGCCAGCCTCTTCACAAAACAACTCAGAACAGGAGGAACAAAGCATCACATGCACCCGAAATCACACATCAGCTCTGCAATCAGAGGCTATGGCTTTCACCAGAATTTCCCCAGGACAGGGGTTTATCATCACCTAAACAGAGCCAATCCTAATGACTCAGCTGCTGTGAGTTCGGAAGAGGCTTTGATGCCAATGAAAAACTTGCTGATCATAGAATCACAGCGTGGTTTGGGTTAGAAGGGACCTTAAAGCCCCCCCAGTCCAACCCCCATGGGCAGGGACACCTCCACCAGCCCAGGCTGCTCAAACCCCGTCCAACCTGGCCTTGGGCACTGCCAGGGAGGGGGCACCCACAGCTTCTCTGGGCAACCTGGGCCAGGGCCTCACCACCTCAGAGAGAGGAATTTCTTCCTAATATCCAGTCTAAATCTCCCTCCTTCCAGTTTAACGCCATCACTCCTCATCCCATCACTCCATCCCTTGTAAAAAGTCCCTCCCCAGCTTTCCTGTAGCCACTTCAGGTACTGGAAGGTGCTCTAAGGTCTCCCCAGAGCCTTCTCATCTCCAGGCTGAACAGCACTAAATTTCTCAGCCTGGTCTCATCCTGCAGGGAAAATTATTGGGCTTAAAACCGCCTGGTGTGGGGCTCCTCCTCCACACTTATTCGGTGCGTTATTGGTTTCAACCCATTGCAGGGAGCACCAGTCTGTGTTGGACGTAAGATCACTGCAGACCCTTTGGCACTGGCAGTGGGTGCTCAGAGCACACGCGGTCCTGGCAAAGGAGGGGACAAAAGCGATCACAGCTGGAAAAGGAAGGAGCAGTTCAGTGCTGACCAGGACAAACACAATCCAACACTTCCTTTTACACAGCCACTGGCAAACATTTCCAATGAGCTTTAACGCCTCAGAGCGAAGCAGACAGACAGCGCCGGGGTCAGGAAGAGTGAAGCGGGGATTTTTGTGTTTTTTCTTTTGCTGGGCTCACAAATATCTTCGCAGATAGCGGTGATTATAAATAGCCCTTTTGCCATTTCCTGACTGCGGTTTGCCGACTCGGCCTTCTTTATCGCTGCGCAAGGAAGCGTTCAGCATTTTGCCCCAGCACGGGGCTCGACTTCAGTGGTTCAGACCCAGAGTTCAAACTTGGGAGCTGGTGCCGAAGCAGAGGGATCCCCCATGTCCTCTCAGGATAACCTTTGGTGCAGATGAGTGAGTGCTGTGATGGGATTGAGGGCACTGTGAGCTCTGGATTTCCTTCTCGAGCAGACTCCTGTCAATAATTTCCACCTCCACAATTTTGAACACATACCCCGTGAAGAGGCTCCTTGGCTGGAAACTGCACAAGTGCCTTTTGCAGAACGCTCACCACCTCTCCAGGCTTCACCTCCAGCGCAACAAGGCATTATCCTCAGCTGCACTTTGGCAAAACGGAGTTGGTTGAGCTCTGTAAAACCGTTTCCAGGAGCTGAGGTATCTCCCCCTGACTCATGCACCCAACAGCTTTCTCCTCTTACCACCACCCCTAACGCAGTAACTCAAGCAGGAGTCTACGCCACGGGACGCAGACTCCAAGGGGGCTCCACCACCTCCTGACGGACGCTGTGCAGGCTGTGATGGTTGTAGGGAATCGCTGTTGTCTGTGCTGTCTGCCTTAAAAACATGGCAGGGTAAGGCATGCAAATACAGCACGCCAAGAGGTTACCAAGCTTGCAGAATCAACCCTCATATGCACGTGTGTATGGTGATCTCTAATCACATTATCACATTGCCACCGGGACCTTCCCTTCTCCAGCCCATGGGAGGTGGGGTCCTACCAGGAACCTACTCCTGGTTCCCACCAGGGTGGCATTCCCAGTCCGCAATGGCTACAGAGCTTCTTTGGGAATGGGGGAGCATTGCTGCTGCCCTGTTTTACAGGCAAGAGAGTAGAGAGAGGCCACCGAGTGCCCGGTGCCACGCAGATTCCCAGGGGGGAATTCAAGGCTTCCAGGCTGGAAATCCTGCAGAGGTGTGAGCTGCCCTCCACCCACAGCCACTGGGAACTGGAATAAGAGAAAAGAGATTGAGCTTTATTGGAAAGACAGTTTTGAAATGTGGTGGGGAGACCTTTTGGCTGGAATGGGACCATCAGTTGTCACCCAGTGAAGGTCTGAGGGCACTAAAAAGTAAGGACTTAGAAAAGTAAGGACCAGCAGCACCATGGCCATGTCAGTTGGACAGCAAAGCAGACTGCAAGGCCATTGGAAAAAGCACACAAGGAAAAGAAGATGTGGTTGATGTCCCTGGCAGTCTCCTGCCCGCTGCTCAACTCTTGCATCTGTTCTGTGTCCACGGTCAGAAGAAATGGGAGAAGGTTTGGGCTGAGGAGGCATGGAGAGCTCAAACACGGCTTCTCCAGAGGGAAGAAAGACCCCAAAAGAAGGGAAAGGGATGATTTATCTACGTGGCTTGTGGACACAGGATGGCAGGAGGCAAATGGCAAATGTACCGAGTGGGAGCCAGCAGGGTTAGGCTAGAAGTGAGTCACGGTTTCATCTTCCAGCAGTGGAGGTGAGGAATGGTTGGCCAAGTCACTGCAACGTGTGGTGGATTCTCTGTAGCTGAAGCAATCAGTGACTGCTCAAATCAGGCCCTTAGACTGATGGTGCACAGCACCGTGATCTCTTCTCTCCAGGAAGGAGGGCAGTGAACAGGTTTCCCGAAGGCTTTTGAGGCTATCTCTGGTGCCTTCTCACCCTGCAAACTCCACATCGAATGGCATTTTTTCCCCAAAACTTCCTCAAACTCTATTATTTGTTAAAGACTCTGTTAAAGATTTGCTTTATTCTGGCCAAAGGGGGATTCCTTCGGGCTCCTCTTCACGGCGACACGTGAAAGAGCCTCATGAGTGGTTTTTGCCTCTTGACTTCCCACATCCCTTCTAAGCTCATTCGGAAAACATCTTCCCTTGCTCAATGTCTCCACCGTTTCCCTTGCCCCTTTGTTTTTATTTAGCTTTGTAATTACATTATCTGACCATTCAGCGTTTTGGAACAAAATCTGCATGAAAGATATTAAGAGAAATACATTTGTGTTTTGCAATATCTTTGAAGCTATCTTGAGTCTGGGCAACTCGAACAGAATTATTCGACTCTCCACAAATTTCTAGCTCTGTGGAGCTCTTGGGAAAGAG
>NW_010187989.1:0-553 GCF_000695765.1 Mesitornis unicolor | reverse complement strand
GTTTCATGGGCCAAGGCAGGGAAATCCATGAGTTCAGATTATTTTATTTATACTATTAATAACCTTTTTTGGCAATGCTTCACAAGGGAGAAAAACACCAGGTATGCACAAGCTGTAATTATGTTTATCGGTAATGCTGTATGTTTTCCAGGGGATGAAAAGTGCTATTTTTTTTTTCCTTTTTTGGGGAAAATAACGAAGTTTGTTGGGTGGGACACAGCGTCATGAGCACGCGCTGAGGAAAAGCCCTTTGTGGAGGGAGATGGTGTCGGGATGAGTTTCACACGAGGATGGGGAGAGAGTTTCCTCATTTTACTTCATGGTTAAACAGCTCTCAAACATGAGTGGTCCCAACGCTTGGGAGCTGTGGGGCTCAGGACAGCTCATGGAGAGAGGGGAGGCAGACAAGGCACTGCCATCCGCGTCCTTTAGCCCTGTCCCTGCCCTCACATCCCGCTTCCCCTCAGGTCCCACCTTGCCCCAGGGCCTTCTCGCAGGCCCAGCCCATTCCCGAAGGGCCAGGGCAGCCCCACGGGGGGCCGGGCGGGACCCC
>NW_010187988.1:9553-9786 GCF_000695765.1 Mesitornis unicolor | reverse complement strand
AAAATCCAGCTGGAGCAGCCCCACCATAACCCGGTGAGGATGTGTACCTCCTCTCAGTGCACCCCAAAGTGGGGATGCCCATTTTGGGGTACACCAGCTGATGTCCCTCCCCACAGGGCTCATAGTCACCCTCCCCATCCCGGGAGGGTCACCACTCCCCCGCCCCGTGTGCCACCCCCATGCCAGGAGCCGAAGCCATCATCCCCGGTGCAAGATTTGGGGAGACTCTTCAA
>NW_010187988.1:9150-9419 GCF_000695765.1 Mesitornis unicolor | reverse complement strand
AGGTCATCACCCCCCCAAAAAAAAAGGGGGGCCTCAAATCCAGGGCAAACCCAAAGTGGGGCTCCCCCTGCTCCCCCCCTTTTATTTTAAGGGAGAAAAGCTCCAGAATGGGTTGGAAGCTGGGATTTGGGGAAGAGTGGGGGGTGGGTGGTGTTTATTTTTTTTCAAGCCTCCCCAGATTGTGTTTGTGTTTCCTGTCAGTCCTGTATAAAATAAAGGTTTATTTATCGCTATGGCTGGGGGGGGGCCCCACTATTGGGGGGGGGGCC
>NW_010187988.1:7177-9119 GCF_000695765.1 Mesitornis unicolor | reverse complement strand
GGTCCCCAAAACCCCATGCAGATGCTCCACAGGGTCTTAAACCCAGCCCACATCCACTCATTTTTGGGGTTATTTACCCAAATTTTGGCGTTTTTACAGCAGCCAGGCAGCACAAAGCCTTGATGTGATTTTTTCCCTATTTTTAGGGTGCTGCGGGTACCCCAAAATGTGGCGGGGCATCCAAAAAAAGCCCCCTTATTTTCATCTCCGGTGGCCAACCTGAGGTCGGGAGCGGCATTTGGCTGGTGGCCCTGGTGGCTGCCAGCTTCGTGCCAAAACCCCGGCCAAGAATAAGCGGTGTCCCTGCCCCATGCACCCCCAAAAACCACCGAGCACCCCGGGACTGGTTAAACATAGCTCGGGAGCGCCTGGTTTCTGGGAAGCCCCAGCACCAAGGGGTGGGGATGCGGCTGGGGATGCCGGCGCAGGGACAAAGGGCGCCGAGCGAAGTGGGGGTGTCATGGGCACCCCCCCAAGAAAAATCTGGCGCCGCTCGGTTCACCGCCTGCGCCCGTTCCAAAGTTTGCTGGTTAATCACAATTTTTTTCACAAAACCAGAGTGGGGATTTATTTATAAAGCTGGTAAATAAATAAAAAGGGGGGGGGGGCGTTTGCAAATCTGGGGCTTTTTGGGGGTGCATGGGACAGGGTGTGCAAAGGGCCGCCCGTGCACGTGATTTGTACACCCAAAGCCTCTCCCTGGCCTCAATTTTGACCCCCACCAACACCTTACAAGCTGCAAAAGCGCCCTCCCCTAATTACTTCCTCCCCTAGTTACCCCAGCCCCTAATTAGCCTCCTGAAGGGGCATGCCCCAGAGGGCAGCACTCCTTAAATTCTCCTTGCTCCCTTCTTCCTGCCCTGAAACCACCCCAATCTCTGCCCTGGGCAGCAGATTCCCTTAAACCACAGGATTTCAAAGCAAAATGAATCACCAAGGAGACAAAAAAGCCAAGTTTTGGGGACAAATTAACCCAGTAAGTTAATTTTTTTCCCATCTTTGTGTGGTTTCTGGGTGCCCACACGTGTGACGAGCTGGGCGCCAGGGTCAGTCCTCAGCTGAGAGGAGGGATGGAGGCGTTCTGGGACCCAGCCCCGTGGCGTTTTCGTTCAAAAAACAACAAAATAAGGGTTTTTATCCACCAAGGCTTCGGCTCCTGTCCCAAATCCCGTGGTGGGTTTGGGTTGGGAATGGGCAAACGACGCAAATTATAGGGGAAGGCACCGTGTATTTACAGAGGCAGCTCCCGGCACCAAACCGCCGGCGGCCGCTTTTGCTCCGCTGAGTCTTTGCTTTTTTTCCCAAAAAAAATGTAAAAGAGGGGGGAGGAATTAAAAATAAATCCCCCGTTGGCGAGAGGCGCTTCAGCCGAGGAGGAGGAGGAGGGTGAGGAAGGGCAAGGTGGCGGCCATGGCGGCAGTGGGGCGGACGGCGGCGCTGCAGTGGGCACGGTTGGAACCGATGCAGGCGGCGTAGGCCATGGCGTGGGGGATGTAGTTCTGCTCGTGGACCCCGTGGAAGAGGTGGGCCATGGGGCCGCGGGCAAACACGGCCACGTCCTCGCCCCCGTGGGTCTCCTGGCGCAGCGGCACGGCCGATTGTGCCTGGTAGTCAGCGTGGGCTGCGGTAAAAAAAGGCCAGAACATCAGAATAATTATTAAAGAAGTGATGCTGGAAGAATTTAAGGGTGATTTGCCCCAAATTGTACTCACCGAAATCCACGGCGGAGACGTTTTCCCGCTCACCTGCCACGATTTTGTAGCCGGGGCCATTGCCGTAGAGGATGGAGGTGAAGGGTTTGCGGTCCACGTCGCTCTGCATGGGGGCCAGGCCTGGAGGCAGCGGAGGCACCGTCAGGTGGGTACGTCCCCAAGGTGATGTCCCCAGGGGGTCCCCGAGACCAGAACTCACCGAAAATGGGGTTCCCGCGGGGGGTGTATCC
>NW_010187988.1:6628-6968 GCF_000695765.1 Mesitornis unicolor | reverse complement strand
TGCCCAGCACCCCCTTGGCATCCCCCAGCACGATCCTCCTCCCGGCTTTGCATCCCCAGCACCCTTCCCTCCCCCTTTTATCCCCTCCTTACACCTCACATCACAGTCCTTATTCTTCTCCTTTCGCATCCCCTCATTCCCCCTATTTGTACCATCATCACTCCCCTTTTTTGCATCCCCCCCTTTACCACCCTTGCAAAACCCATCACCCCCTTATTGCCCCCCTTTTTTGCATCCTCTCATCACCTCCTTTATCCCCCATTTACACCCATTTGCTCCTCTTTGCACCCCCCATTGCCCCCTTATCCCTCCCTTTGCACCCCATCACCCTCTATTGTCC
>NW_010187988.1:5001-6260 GCF_000695765.1 Mesitornis unicolor | reverse complement strand
CCCCCTCTTTGCACCCCCATCAACCTCTCTACTCCCCCTTTACCCCTTCCCTTTCCCCCCCACCTTCCACCAGGAGGAAAAACCCCCGGGGGTTTTTCTGGAGCATCCTGATGGCCACGGCCACCATCTCGCTGAGGGACGGATCCGTCTCGTTGTTCCTGTCCAGCTCGTACACCATGTCACCGGGCTCGAACAGGCCTGGGGACAGTGACAGTGCTGGGGACAGCCTTTTATCACCAAAAATAATTTTTAAAAGGGGCCAAATCCAGCCCCGCTGCCTGCTTTTTGTGCTGGCTCCAGCGTTTCATCCTCCACCGGATCCCAGGAGATTAGATAAGGGCCAGGGATGCTCCCAGCCCTTCCTTCCTTCAGCTGGGCTGAATCCTGCACTGGTTGGGCTGGTGAGTGTCACCACAGGGCAAAAACAAAAAACTGCTTCCCCACGTGGGTGAAAATTGCATCTCTTCAAGGGGTAACAGCATCCTTGGGGAGGGTGTACCAGCATCCCTAGGGAAGTAGCAGCATCCCCAGGGGGGTTATACCAACATCTCTTGGAGGTACCAGCATCCCCAAGGGAGCGGCAGCATCCCTCAAGGGGTAGGTAAGAGTGCCAGCATCCTTGGGGAAGTATCAGTACCCCTGCTGGAGGGGTGGTACCAGCATCCCCAGTGGTGAGTACCAGCTTACTTAGGGGGTACCAGCATCCCCAGGGGAGTGGCAGCATTCCTTGGGGTGGGGGAGGTGAGGTAGCAGCATCTCTTTGGGGTACCACCATCCTAGGGTGGGTACTAGCATCCTTTGGAAGCAGCAGCAGCATCCCTGGGGGAAGGGGGTACTAGCATCCCTAGGGGCATAGCAGCATCCTTGGGGGTGTGGGGGTACCAGCATCCCCAGGGGGGTACACCAGCATTGCTTGGAGGTACCAGCATCCCTGGGGAAGAAGGTAGCTGCATCCCTTGGTGGGGGAGGAGTAGCAGCATCCTTGATGGGGTACCAGCATCCCTTTGGGGTACCAAAGTTCCTAGGGTGGGTACCAGCATCCCTTGGAGGTAGTAGCATCCTCAGAGGAGTAGCAGCATCTCTTGGCGGCAGGGGAGCGGATGTAGGATCCTTTGGGGGGGTACCATTGTCCCCAGGGGATAACTGGCCACTCCAGCTGCCCCAGCACCCCAGGACGGACAAAGGGTGTCCCCCCCAAATCACCCAGTGGAGGTGGGGGCACCCTTGGGTGCTGGGACTCACCCAGGAGGAAGTCGACG
>NW_010187988.1:2490-4648 GCF_000695765.1 Mesitornis unicolor | reverse complement strand
AAAAAATAATTTTAAATTATTTTTATTTCTTTTCCCCCCAATTTGGGGGGGGAAACTCCACTGAGGCGGTGCGGGATGTCCAGGAAAAACCCTGGTGCCACGCGAGAAAGCAGGAGAAAACACCCGAGGAATTTCACCTCGCTCAAAATATCCCTGAATCTCTTCCTATTAATTAAAACCGGGACAAAAATAACCATTTTCAGCAGCAAATCTGGCTTTTTTTAACCTTTTTTTCACATCTGTGGGAGGGATGCTCGGCGTCGGGGTCCCCGGGTGAACCCGCCGGGCTGGAGCCCCATCCCGCAGCTCTCGTTGTTTGCTTTGGAGCCCTATTTATTTGGCCTCCGTTATTTATAACCACGCAGAGATTTTTTTCCTTTTTCTTTCTTTTTTTTGTATTTTTTGAATTCCCCCCTCCTTTCTCCATGCAGAAGGCGAATTATAAAGCTGCAAAACACCGCCGCCAAAATTATTAAGGGAAAAAAAAAAGTGGGGGAAAAAAATGCCTTTTCCCCGCTATATAATTATTTCCAGCCTGGGACAGAGTTAAAATTATATTAAAAGGCAAAAAATGCCAAAGAAGCGGCTATTAAAGAGCAAAATGACAGGCTGGGATGTTTGGCTTTGGGGCTGTTTTGAAGGACAGCAGAGCATTTATTTACAGGGCTGAATTTCTGTGTAAATCCGCAGCGAGGAGCAGAATCGGGGGGGAAATGGAAGGGTTTGGGTCTGGGAAGGATGAGAAAGGAGAGGGCTGTGGCGAAGGGGGGGTAAGTGGGGTTTGGGGGACTGGTGCTGTGTGTGGTGGTGGTTCCCAGCCCTACGGGGGTCCTGGTCCCATGTCTGCCCAATGGTCCTGGGACCCCACCCATGGGTGTTCTCATGGTCCCAAATCTTCTGGGGTTTTGGCTCTGCACCCATGGGTGTTCCTGGTCCCAAATTTGCTGGGAATCCTGGCTCTGCACCCATGGGGTGGTCCTGGTCCCAAATCTGCTGAGGTTTTGGCTCTACACCCATTGGTCATCCTGACCCCATATCTACTGGGGATCCTTGTCCTGCACCCATTGGTGGTTCTGGTCCCATATCTGCTCTGGGTCCCAGCCCAACTGGAGGTCCTGGCTCTTCACCCATTGGTGGTTCCTGCCCAACATCTACTGGGGGTCCCAGCCCTGCACCCTTTGGTGGTCCTGGTCCCACACCTACCCATGGCCCTGTCCTCATCCCTGGGTGGTCATGTTCCTGCCCCTGGTGGCCCACATCCCTGGTGACCCCATCCCCATCCCTACCTCAATGTCGGGGATGTTCTCCACCAGCTGCCGGGCGATGTCCCTGCAGCCGCCCTCCAGCGCATCTGGGGGCATCTCCCCATCCGAGTACCAGTCACGGTTGGCGGAGTGAGCATAGGCGGCGCTGGGGGTCGCGTGGGTCACCCGCGTGGTGGTGACGATACCCACAGCCTTGCCTGCACCACAAATTCAGGGGACAATGGCAAGAACAGCCCCAAAACCCACTGCTTTACCCCCCCTCCCCAGCACCCACCAGCTCCCTCACCTTCATCCTTGGCCCAGCGGAGGATGGAGGTCACCTCCTGGCCCTTGGTGGTGTTGCAGCGGTCGCGGGTGACGCCGGCGCTGACGCCCACTGTCCCCTCGTTGGCTTTGACGCCGCAGAGGTAGGCGGTGGCCGTGCCTGCGCTGTCAGGTACCTGTGCGTTGGTGTTGTAGGTCTGGAGGAGAGAAATAAACCATCATCACCACCACCATCCTCATCACCGTCAACATCATCATCACCACCATCACCATTTTCACCGCCATCCCCATCATCGGCTTCACCATCATCATCCTCCGCATCCAAGAGCTCCCCTGTGCTGTTTGGCTGCACCAGACCCCCATCCCATCTGTGCCCACCTCTCTTTTGCCCCTTGCCCTTCCCATTTTGCCGCTTGCTCCCCCCAGCATGGCTGCACATCATCACCTTGCTGCATTTTGATGCTTTGCATCTTTTTTCAGGCTATTCTGAAGCGGAGATGGAAGCCGCCACCGTGAGCATCCCCCGTGGGGCAAAGGGAGCCAGCGGGGAGTGCCCGGGACTTCAAATTTCATAACAAGAAACTGCTTTTTGTGCAGAAAAACGACCCTAGGAGAAGGCGGGGGTGGGG
>NW_010187988.1:0-2381 GCF_000695765.1 Mesitornis unicolor | reverse complement strand
GGTTTGGGTGGCCGCTGGGTCGATGGCGGGCGGCCGCGACCTTGTGGTGGTTGTCACAGCACCCACGGGTGTTGTGTCGTGTCGCCCACGGGTGTCACAGCACCCACAGGGGCTCACCTTGGCCAGGGCGACATGGGGGAACTTGTCCATCTCCAGGAGGTTCTCCTCGCCCTTCCCGTGCTGCAGCTGCCCCTTCAGGATGCGGGTGGCCGTGACGGTGGAGACACCCATCCCTGGGGGGCACCCGTCAGCTCCCCCTGAGCACGGCACAGCTCGCCGCACTGGTGCCACGCACTCACTTCATCCCAGCACCCCGTTTATTGCAGCACCCAATTTTTTGCAGCCCCTGATTTATTGCAAGCCCAGTTTATCCCAGCACCCAGTTTTCTGCGGCACCCAATTTACCACAGCACCCAGCTTATTGCACATGCAGCACCCACCTTATCCCAGCACCCAATTCTTTGCAAATCCAATTCATTGTGGCACCCAGTTTATCCCAGCACCCAACATATCACAAACCCAATGTGTTGGAGCACTCATTTTTTTTGAGCATCCTATTTTTTGCAAATCCAATTCATTGCAGCACCTAACTTATTGCAAGCCCATTTTATTGCAGCACCCAATTTACCATAGCACCCTATTTTTTGCAAATCCAACTCATTGCATTGCCCATTTTATCACAGTACCCAATTTTTTGCAAACCAAATTTATCCCAGCACCCAGTTTTGCACAAATCCAGTTAATCACAGCACCCAGTTTATCCCAGCACCCAACTTATTGCAAACCCAGTTTACCCATCATCCAATTTTGTGCAAACCCGACTAACCCCAGCATCCATTTTATTGCAAACCCAGTTCATTCCAGCACCCACTTTCACCACACCACCCATTTTACCACAGCCCCACTTTACCACATCGCCCACCCCCTTTTCCCCCCCCAGGGTTGGGTGCCCCCTCACCATCGCCCAGGAAGAGGATGAGGTTCTTGGCCACGTTCTGGTTGAGGCGCTGGAGGCGCAGGGCTGCCCTCAGTGTCTGCTGCGCCTGTGCCCGCCAGTACTCGGGGTCCTTCTCCCGCTCTGGGAGTATTGGGGGGGTTAACCAGGCTCCACAGCACCCAGCAGCACCCACTTCTGGGGTACATTCCCCTCCCAAAATCACCTACCGGGGACCAGTGAGGCGAAGCAGAGCTGGGTGAGGAGGAGGAGGAGGAGGAGAGCCTTCATCCTGCGATGCTGGGTAGGAGAGACCTGCGGGGGCACACCCACTCTGTGCCTCAGTTTCCCTGCTGAGACCTTCGCCCCAGGACTCGGCCAAGCGCAATGTCCGCTCCCCGCACAGTGACCAATGTGACCCCCTGGGGACGTGCCAGCTCCCCTGCTGCTGCCACCTGTCCCACAGGTCATCACCGTGCTGGCACCAATCTGGGCTGAGGGACAGTGGCACAGCCCTCACACGCGTGGCACAGCAGGGTCACATGGATGCGCCCCCGTTGCGTGTCCCTGTCCCCATCGCCATGTCCCCATCATGGCTGGGTCCCCATTGAACAGCTGTGTCCCTGTAGCATGGCCCTGTCCCCATCATGTGTCCCTGTCCCCATGGCATGTTCCTGTCCCCATCACTCAGCCATGTCCCCATCACATGCTTGTGTCCCATCATGTGTGTTCCCATCCCATGTCCATGTCCTCATCCTGTGCCCATGTCCCTGCTGTGCCTGTGTCCCCGTTATGTGTCTCTGTCACATCTGTGTCCCCATCCCACGCCCATGTCTCCATTGCATGCCTGCATCCCCATCGCACACCCATGTCCCCAGCGCATGTCCACGGCCCCACTGCGTGCCTCTGTCCCCACCAAACCCCCATGTCCCCGTCGCACACCCCTGTCCCCGTTAAACACCCATGTCCCTCTTGCACACGTGTCCCTGCTGCATGTCTTGTCCCCATCACAAGCTCATGTCACAATTGTACATCCATGTTCCCATCGCACACCTTGTCCCCATCACATGCCCATGTCCCCCCTGCATGTCTGTGTCCCCATTGCATGCCCAAGTCCCCATTACACCTTTGTCACACGCCTGAGTCCCACCACATGTCTGTGTCCCTGTTGCACCCCCTTGTCCCCATTGCACACCCATGTCCCCATCACATCCCCGTGTCCCCATTGCACATCTGTGTCCCTGTTGCACATCCATGTCCCCACCACATGCCCATGTCCAGTTGCACACCCGTGTCCCCATTGCACGTCTGTATCTCTGTTGCACGCTCATGTCCCCACCACGCACCCGTGTCCCCATCGCACCCGCGTCCCTGTTGCACACTGCTGTCCCCATCACCCCTTCGCGTCCCCATCGCATGCCCTCCATTGCCCTCCCCATCCCCAACC
>NW_010187987.1:19670-39088 GCF_000695765.1 Mesitornis unicolor | reverse complement strand
TATATATAAACTGATAAATTATAAAATATAAAATTCTTTCCCCTCTTTCTCCTTTCCCTTCATTAAAAAACAAATTCTGCTGTTTAGGTATTCAGAGTTTCTTAGAGGAATGTAAAGGAAAAATCACATACTTTGTGCTTTAACTTTTTTTTTTTTTTTGTGAAAAGGTCTGTAAATCTCCCCCTGCTCAGTGAATACCATCCACCTTCAACAGCTTGTTCCTGCGTTTGCTCCCACTGACCTTGCAAGGAGTTTAGAGCTCCCTTTTCCTCCATTGACTGCAAATCAGAAAAGGAATCCAGCTCTAGGTTCCTGAAACCTGTTTTTTCTGGTTATGGAAAGAAAAGGAAGGCAGAGCAGTGAAATGAAGGCTTGTGGAGAGCTTTGTCTCTGTCTTATGAACCTATGTTGATCTAGAACTGAGTGGAGAATGAGTAATAAAGGGCAGTTCACTGACAGTGAGAGAACTTCACCCCGAGATGGGAGATCAAATCAGGTAGCTACAACACACTTTTAAATTAAACAATCAGAGCACAGGCTTAAACATTGTTTTATAATAGTTCTAGCTGATAAATTATTAGCCTGTTCCCTATATGGGTTTTGCCTGAGTTAGCAAGCACTCCCTGGACAATTCCCAGGCACAGGAAATTACAATTAGCCACAGAACTTCCCTGTTCCAGTGACCAAGAGAATTTAGCTATGTGGATGCAGTGTGCACTGTGTCATTTTGCCTAAGGACTAGAAAGTGTTCCCCAGACAATAGTATTTTCTGATATAGATGTAGCATTTATATTACACTTACACAATGTCCTGATCAGAGAGAGTTTCAAAATATTTAATTTTCAGTAAGATCTGAAGGTGGCATAAGATTATATCTTCCTACAATCTGAGAATACAAAGGCCTGGTGTGCGTGCCAAGCTCTCAAGACTGAGGCTAGGGTGGGCCATTCAGAACAGCCAGGCTTATAAACTACAGACAAAGATGAGCTTAGCCTTGGTTGTCATAATATAAAATGTCACAAACCCAATTAGAATATTCATACCCTCCTTTCCTGTGCCACTTGTTCTGCCCTTATTCTTCAATTTAGTTTCACCTCCACTGAACCTATAGAGCTATTCGCGAATTCATGTTGTAAACTGTTCCTTTGAGCCAATCTGTGACAAATGTGAGGATTTAGTCTAGGGGATTATTTTCAGCAGTTTCTTCCTTGCCACTCAGTTCTGGACAGATAGTGCTCAACTCTGACTTTCAGTTGTATTAAACTTCCTTATGTCTTGAGTTAAATGAGGTATTCCTTCACAATGCAGCATGACTATAGGTTACTGAGAAGTGTCACAGCAGAGTGACTGCATCTTGGTGGCAGATATGATTTGCGATGTCCTTGGATATCTGAATGGTGAATACTAAATGTTATAGATAAAAATGATGATGCGAATGTTCTCTCTTTCCAAAGAAATGTTGAATTAAATAGACATTAAATCAAAGATAAAAACACTTGAAGATCACCAGTGATTAATTTCTTTAATTAGTAAATGTATAATATTTCCATGATTGTGATCTATTTTCTTCTCTCTTTAAAGTTAGGCTAAACTGACATGGAATTTAAGAAGTCCAAAGATACAGACAGAGCACATACAAGTATTTTAAAAGTTCTGCATCTTTGAAAAATAATTAAATATATGAGACATTTGCACTGCACATTCTTACTGCATAACAAATATGGGACAGTTTACAGCTCTTTCATGTGCAAATTACCTCAAATATATTATAGAGAAAAAACATGGGCTTATGTCTTATCACAAACTAACAGAACAAGAAAGTGGCAATCAGAAATACTGAAGTCAAGTGTTACTGTTCTAGTCCCCAGAGGTAGCTAACAAATGATATGTGAACCAGCCACCAGTGGAATATCCAATGTTGTTTTCAGGTGAGGCAACACCAACCAAACCCCATGCTGCACTCTCTTTTAACACTTACTAAACACAGTCTGTAGCACTTTGTTCTGTACAAGGAAATTCTCCAAATTCTCCAGGGCAAGACATTTTTATGAGCAGCAGGCGAGGATCAGCTTGCTCCTAGAAAGACATCAGCACAGCCTGGTGTGAACAGCAGGGGCCTGGGAATTCTTATTTACACAACTCTATCTATTCAGCCGTTTTGAGTAAATGGTGATTTGTTGTAGAAGGTTGTGTCACAGCCTCACCAAGCTCTCTGGTGTGTTATCTGTATCAACTCATCTACGGAGCCAGATTTGAAGAATGCAAATATAATAATAATTATTACAAAACCTCTTTAGAAATAAAACATGGAATGGCTGTGCTATGTAGACACAGACTATTAAAAAGGTCAGTGCAGTTCATTACCTTCCTCTGGTGCATTGAGCATACTCTGTATCCTACGAACTGACACAGGAAACTAGCTTGCTGTTTCTTAAACAGGTATCACAGTCGGAGAAACACAAATTATTCTGGCATTAGAATCTTTTATTTTTATGACCCAAAAGTTACCCCTTGATAGTTTTCCCAGCACTAAATTTCAGCACTGTGTTGTTTTTCTCTGTACACAGATGTATGATATGTGATAACGCTATTGCAATTTCTATGTTCTTTAAAAATATATTATTAAAAGACATTAGATAAATGGCTTGAACATAAGGCAATATGACATATCACATTTTTTTTAGCTGAAATATGGTCCTCATGCAATTAGCAAACACACACTGTTCTGACATATCTTTCTAGCATTTTTCCAATCAATAATTTATAAAAAAAAGGAGCTATCTCTCAGAATATATTTTTGGGTAAGCCGCTTTTCTTGTTAGCTCTATCCTTTGTATTTCTTAAAAGGAAGTTTAGGTGAATAGTTGCCTCATAAAATGCTGTGTGTAGAATAATATTTTAGAAAAGACTTTTATATAAAGTAAGTAAATGCAAACTTATATCCTGGCATTCACTGGATACACACTCTGGCAGTAAATCAGCTCTTCTGACACAATGTTTGTGATGACACAGAACTCAGACATGTGACAGTAACAGACAACACTACACTGAAGTTCAACATTTACTCAGCTGAAGAAAGAGAGCATAAGCCATAAATAAAAATATGACACTTTTTTTAGTTCTCTACTTTTATAAATATCTTTCAAGGAATGTAATCTTTTTTTTCTGTTTTACTTCACCTGCACTTCCTGCTTGAACTGGTGGACATAAAGGTTAGCCCTGGACAAGCAACACGCACCTTTCAACACAACTGGTCAAGAATGCTACCTCGCACAATGGACTCAGCTGTATGGGAGGAATAGCATTAACCTGGCCAGCTTGCTCCTTTCAGGTGTGTCTCTGATGGACAAGAGTTTCTTTTTTCAGGGAGTAGTTACTAGTACTATTCTGCAAGAAACAATTCTTGCCAACTGCACTGAACATGTGAGTCTGAAATATCCAGAAGAGATTGTGTGGTTTTACATTCCATTCCCAAATACCTGGCCTGATGTTATAACATGTAGAAGATGTGAATACCCAGTGATCTCAGAGTCCATATAAGAGAACTGTAAAGCCCATTGGAAGAAAAAGGAAAATGTTCATCAGACTGCTGGCTTCACTGTTATCTCTGAGTGCTTGTTTAGGAGAGGAACAACAGGACTAGAAAACTGATGAGGTCTGCAGATACATTATTAATATCAGATTTTCAGAACAAAACGCAGGTGGTGCTTACTTGCCATAGCCTTTCCACTGATGTTTTAAAAAAAATATACTGTAAGTTTTCTCAGTATAATCTGAAAGACTTTAAGTATATGTTAATTTTCATACATGATTCTTTTGATAGACATTTTCCACAGTACGTGATATAGCGCTGCAAAGTTCACTGTAAAACATAGTAAGGCAAAGGGTATTAATCTTTCAAGAACAAAATGCAAATTATCCTCCAGGTAGTTTACTGTCTGACTCCACCAGACTTTTTATTTCTCATTATAAAGCTCATTAAATGTAGCATCAGATGATCAAAATCAAACCTGTTGAAACAGAGCCATAGTGTTACCAATGCCTATGTTCAGCTTTAGGGTTGTAGAGCGTATTACTCTAGAAAGAAGTAGTATACAATGGAATGGGAAGGATGCTCAAGGAAAAGAATTAATTGCTAAACACTATGGAAGAAACCTCTACCTGTAACAAATCTGTGTATAAAATGAAGTAATTCATTAAAACAGATGTATAGAAAATTCAGTATCCTTTCATTACCTAAACCAGAGACACTTTATAGTTATACTCTAGAACTAAACACATTAAAAAAAAGACTTGTTAAAAATAAGGATTTTGTAAAAAAAATAATTATTTGATCAAATTTTTTATGATTTAATGCTGCTGGTGGTGATTCCTTCACTTTTGTTTGAACTAATGTGCATTTGTATTGATTCTGAAAGGAAACTCGGGTATTCAAACACAGGCAGGTGTGTGTTGGTAATTTATTTCATATTGCCTCTGCTCTTTGGATGTGAAACAAGTAATAATGAACTCCTTCTAATTCTGTTGTAAGCTTAGGCCAGGGCTTTTCTGTTCTACAGTCCACTCATCACACATAATGATATAGGGTGATTATATGATGTAGCTTGCTGCCTATAAGGAAAATAAGGACAATATTCACAATTTATTTTGATTCTTAAGCTGAATTTAAATAATATACAAGGAAAGTTTCTCCTGGTCTGATTCTTCATGAGCACAATAGCTTCTGAAATTCATGCCAGAGTACTTAAAGGTGGTAAATTTTATTACGTTATAAATATATCCCTAGTATATTCATTGCCTCTGCTACTTAAATACGCTTCTATTTTTTCACAGAAAATAATGCTTGTAGCTAGAGCTCTGCAGTACTCATGAGTTGTATTCCATCATTATCTTTCAGTGATGTACTTGAGCAGCATGTAAATCCCAGAAAGATTAGGAGATCTGATGTTAAAAATTCAAATTAATAAGTCAAGATTTGCGATCTACAGTGTATGAAGAATTTTTTTCTTAGTTGCTACTTGGTAATATTGTGAGATTTTAAAAACAGAAAACTTTGAGAAACAGAATGCATTTGCAATCACCACATTGATAATGCAGGCGTCCTTGGAAGGTGCCCTTCATAAGCAAGACTCAGAATGAGACTATCCTGTGAATTCTTATGCAGCCCTTCACTTAATTTTCCTGTAAAAAAGCCATGTTCTGCCGAAAATGTACAGAGGTTAGGGATGCCAGGAATTCACACTTTATGGTTACAGGCACTTCTGTCATTATTAGCCATGTTGACCTTGTAGCCCCCAGAGATCTGTGTGTAACAAGGTTCCCAGAAGCCCCATCTCTTCAGTCATATGCTTTTGACAGCTGAATATGCAAGGAGGATCTCAATTTTTCTGATGCCTTCAGAGAGTTCCAAATTTCGTAGTGCCCTTGAGGCCAGCATCTGTTGCTATGACACTGGACTACAGTTAGTCTTGCTTGCCAGCTCAGCAATGTCATGTCTTGCTACATAAATAGCATTGAACCATACTTGCTGAAAAATGCATTTCTATCTGGCTTTAACGGGAAATTGTTTTTCCCCTGTGGAGAATTCTTTGTTCTTTGTTTTACTACCTTATCTAGAAGAAAACAAACCTCTTAAGAGCTTCTGAGCACACAAAATGTACCTTCTTCAGTCCATGTTCCTTGAACACTGTTGTCTTTCCACTTAAGTCTGTCTATGGTCCAACTTGGTGTTTGAAAAGGAACATCTGACTAGGGTTAAATCCTCCGTGTCCTTCTCCATTGTGTCCTCTGTGTGTGGGACTGTCTATATATGTATTACACTGCAAACAAAGCCTGTTTCCCAAGGCCTATACAGTTTAAATTCCTCTCAATATCTTTTTACTCACTTTATCTTCTCAATGGTTCCTTGGCTAATTCATGCTACTTTACTAATCTTAATGCTAGTTTTAATCTAGTTATCTTCTCCGTTACAGGAGATATTGGGTTATCTAAGCGGCAGCAGATGTTTTCATCACTCAAGAGCTAGAAGAGACTGCAGTGTTTTGGACTTGCATGCCACTTATTGGCAAAGGAGTAAAGAGGGAAAGGGTATGACTGGAAAAAAAGATGCTCCAAAAATCTAGTGAATTATAAGTCAATATGTCAATTTTTTTTTTTTACTGGATTTGTATAAGAGTGATGTTTTGGGATGTGTGTTTTATAAGCAGGACCAGAATAAGGCTACAATTAAGTCAGGTTTTTTTGATCCCATGCTTCTTAAAGACCTTCTGTTTCTATGTTAACCCTTATAGATTATTTGCATGGTTTCTAGAAGGCTGTCTTTATACTGGGGTGTGTGTATCCTAAGTGTGTGTGGCCTAGTTCAGGCACAAATGAATGGGCAAGTCTTGAAGGGAGTTGGCAGGGAGAATGTTAAAGACATTTGTGTTAAGAAAACATCCCCAATAAAGAAATACATTTTTATGCAGATACATTTTTTCAATAATTCTAAACATTCTTATAACTTTTCACATTTCAAGCTTCCTAAGAAGGGAGTAAAATTCACAGCAGTGTCAACACTCCTGCCTGTTTGTCTAAGACTGATTTCTATTCCAATTTCTGAATGGCATTTTCCCTAGCTGTGAGAGAAAGGGTCAAACCTAAGGTATATGTCAGGTGCATGAAAGGTTGTCCTCTGTATTTCTATAAAATAACTGCACACATGTTACAGCTGGATGGAGCACGAGATGGAATTTGATCAAAACATTTTATATAAAAAGGGACACTACAAAAAACCTACTAAGTTACAAAAGCAGTTGAAGGAGGTTTCATGTGGACTTGACAGACTAAAAGCTGATGGCACTACTGTCACAGTCTCAGTGGAAATCCAGCTTGATCTCATTAACAACAAAAAGCTAGAGACACACAAGAATAGTAATGAAAACAAATGATTCAGAATGCAACAGAAACTATTATTCAGATACCAGGGCTGCTCCTGTATGCACAGACAGTAGACAAACCCAGAGCAGAAGAAAAAGCCATTATAAGGTAAAAGATGAATGAGTTAATGTAAGTCAGATTTTAGCCTTTTTTTGAAGCATTTAAGAAACAGATTTCTGCACTAAATCTATATCTACAAGGGAGTTTGTGTCACAATAAATTGTATCAAAATCGTGAGAAATTGCAAGAAAATCCCAGAAGACAAGACGGTTGAATTTAAAATGTTTTCAGCTTTTAAAAGATTTTTCACTCCTGTCTGTCCAGCTCAGACTCAAAGTGAACTCATTTTTAACTTCTCTGAGTGGCATAGGTGAGATAACTTCTTAATAAGTCAGCTACCTAAAAAACCACTTAATATGAAACGAATTCTGTAAGTGTGTGCTGCTGTTTTACATTTTAATTTGATAAGTACCTTTGGATATTTTAAGTAGAAAATATTACTAAAGAGTAATTAAAATTTCTGTGTTTGTGATTTTTTGGATGAATAGTATGTAGTATACCTTTGTTTGGTTTCTCTCCCTAAGAACATAGTTGTGATTATTAGGTTTTATTTAATTTACCTGTACTTAAATGAGATTTTTCTAGGACAAATTAGAAATCAGTATCTGCTAGACATTATTTGAGATGTGCAGCTCTAAAGATGGTGCCTAGTTGTCTCATTTTGTCACCACGAAATAGAAACTGTGAGCTGTTGATCTCAATTAACAGTTTCATGTAAAATTTTGAAAACTGATCAAGGTGACTTTTAGTCTATTTATTTATGTATTTATTCTTCTAAACAGTCTTTCTTTAGTGGTGCTTTAAGATGTCGTGTGGATTTCTGCCATTACCTTATAAAACTATAATATAACCTTTAAATAGTAGCAATAGTAGGTTTTATTCTGTTCATAAAAAAAGATATTTCTGATGTTTCTAGAGTGATTCATTAAGCTTCTTAAATGATCTTTTTCTTTTCCACGAATTCTTAAAAAAAGTTCTTCACAGCTATACAGCTCCTAATGCAATAAGATCACTGCCTATCATCCTTATTACTGCTGTCTTACTGTTGCTTTAACACTCACCAGCCAGTATGTGTTTCACTGGAGCGCAAATTCTTGAATAGGACCTTTTTAGTTCTTGTGTTTGTACTCTAGTTACTGAGTACTCTTATCATGCAAAGGAAATATATGTTGAAACTATAAGTTAGCTCTTCCTTGTGCAACTGTTGGAGAGGCAGGCTTTTCATATACCTCTTGATTTCTATGGCTCAAATTGTTTGCTTAAATAAAGGTGTGTATTGTCATCTGGGGCCCTCAAGAGTATCTGACACATTCCAATACGTCTAATAGCAATGGAAAAACACCTAAGCAAGACCCATTGAATAACAGGAAAAATACATTAACAATACATTATGAACCTGTAGTAGGTGCCAACTTTTAGGCAAATGGACAGCATTAGGCAACTGAATTCCTAGTATCTTAAATGGAACATATTTTCCAACAGTGTGCATGTCTCCATTTAAGGCTCAGAGAGCAGGATTTTCTCTCTATTGTCCCCTACCTTCCCAGGGGAGGATTAGAAAAAAAGGGAATAGAGAAAAAGATGCTTTGCACAAGGTTGGAAGTTAAGACTGTAACAAGTTTAATGAAAAACAACAGGGGAAAGGAAAAGACAATTAATAAGGGACAAAGGATATTTAACTATATTCTTTTGAATCAGTTTTCCCGATCCCAGTAGTCTTGAGTGGAAGTGTCCGAGCAGTGCCTCGTGGCCGCAGTGGTGCCGGAGCGGATGGTGGTGGATGCTGCCGAACACATGGAGGTAGGCCCAGCCGTCCTGAGATGCGACAGGAAACTGCCCAGGAAGCCAGGAAAAGCCTGCGAAAACCTCGGGCCTCCTTGGTTTTTTATAGACTGTGGCTGGAGAGGGGAGGGAACAGTACTGATCTGTGACCCTCCAGGGTCCTACAGACACCACCTGTCCTTCCCTTTCAGGCTGTTAACTCTTGCACACATAACAGTGTGCAAGATAGTTGAATCCTTATATTAATCCCTCTAATTCTAATGTATTCAAATTATTTATCATTAGAATAAATTCTAGATTTTTTTTTCCCATAAAGAGACATTAGTGTCTGCGGTACAAAGTGCCAGCCCATGTTGTTTCAGGAGTTACTATTTCACAGCTCCTGGGGTGTGTTACATGGACATATACAGACAATGAAGGATGACATGCATGTTTTAATCAAGCCCTGAATTTATACAAGAAATCTGGGGAACATATACCGAGGGAATGGTCACGATCTCTGAGGAAAAGGCTGCATGCTCCAAGAATCACAGTGGCCTTTGTATAATGCCAGATCTGTGACATTACTTTCTGTCACACATTAAACTGCTACCAGCCCGACTACTTGTGAAATTTTAAGTTAAAAGCTTCAGTACTTCCCTATGTGGTCATAGACCATAACCACAAAACACAGTGTCACCTTACTTCCTATCTGCACATTTAAGTCAAGTACAAGATCTGATGTATTTATTTATTCGTTTATTATTTAATTAATTAATTAATTCATGCATGCATTCATTCATTCAGTTTTGTGAACTTCACAGAAGCCATGTCTCCTGTCCCAAGAAATTTTTAAATATATTTTTTAAATTTCAAAGAAAAATGAGAGGGTTGCTATATAGTCTGCAACAGAAGCACTTAATAACATTACAACAGGGGTGTATGATGTGTTCCATAGAATATGCCATGGAGGCCTGGCTTCCGTGTATGCACTGAAAGCCTGATAGACCAGCACTGATGAATAGTACTGATTAAAAGAAGACAGATTTAATATTATCTTCTCTACATTATGGGTAGAGGTTAGGCTGTAAAGGAGTCCACTTCATCATCTGCTCTTAAGGTTTCTTTTGGGAAGGAAATGCTGTCTCCCAAAAGAAATCTAGTTATTGAATCACTGAGTGTAGCTGTAAATGCATAATGAACAGGGAGTGAAACAGTTAACAGGTCTATGTTTCTTAGCCTATGCAAAGAAGGAACATCAGCTCCCCATTCAGTTATTGTGTCATTTAAAACTACAGCGTGTAATACACTAGAAAATAAGATATCTATAATAAGAACAATGACATAAAGTAGAAGAAGATAAGCAAGTATCTGCAAATCTTTATTGAATGTCAAAGCTATTTAGTAGCATCACCTGTAGGGCAAAAATCCAAAAAGCCATGCTCTTTATCTCCATAGGTATAATCTTCATAGTGCTCAGAAGACTTTGGGTCAATTCTAAAAATAAAATGCATCTTCAGTAGTAAGCCAGGATTCGAGTCTAATTCAGTTCAAACAGCAGTTGCAGAGGTGGAAGAGATTGGATGGCTCTGACCTCCCATAGGTAAGAATCAGGACCACTGAAAGCAATTGGCTGAGCCAGTGACAGCAGTGAGATAGGGGTCAGCTCACTAAGAATCTTTAGTTCAAGTTATAAAGAATCATTTCAAAGCACCTCTTAGCAAGAACTGCAAACCTTTCATATGCTGACCCCAGCAATATACACCAATCTGTAAGACAATGATGCATTAATTAATCTCCAGTGTATTGTCAAGAATTAACAGTGTGTGATAACTACTGTATCTTAAGTGACCTTGTTTCTAATGCTACTGGTTAGTTTGATGTAATTGCAAGTCCTATTGTGTATTTTCTGAGTTATTTCTGCTGTATTGCAGAAATGTCGTTGTGGGTAGATATGAAAAGGGAACTGAATTTACAGCAGGTATTAAGGATTAGCACTCAGCTTTACAAGTTTCCCTTATTCTGCATTAGCAATGATACATATGACTGTGTTGCTGTTATAATTTAAAAGACCATTTTAAGGTACACTGCATTTTTAAAAATTTTCACTTACTTACTGAATGAAAATGTTAAGGGTCACCAGCCTGCTGGTTTGCCTCATATTGCAACACAGTGGAATTTGCAATGCAAATGTAACAAGCAATCATAAAATGGGGAAATCTTTTGTGTTAAAGTAGAGCATTGAAAAATGTCCATATTCTCCTTACGGACATGTGTTTTTTAAACTTAGAGTAAGTAGAAAGATAGATTGTGAAATAACCTCAGATTTTCACTGTTCATTATATTAAAAAGGCACCAGCTCTTGTTAGATATTGTTAGATAGTGCATTCTACTTAATTTTTGAGAATTTGTTCCTTTTCAAAATACTCTAAGTTACTATACTTTTAATGAATGTATTGTGTTTCTCTATTTGATAATAATAGTAGAATATTAAAATGCTTCCTTATACGAATAAATATCTTTTCCTCCAGGGTTTGGCATACTTTTTCACGTTCTGTAGATTTTGAATAAGATTTACCTTTTTGGTATATGGGAGTGAACCACCTTACATTGAAGGACATTACTAGGAAAGATTCCACATGGAACTGGTAGATGCAATCTCTCTTAGGACACCTTAAAGGTTGGAGTTAAATCAGGGTGCCTGCAGTCTGTGTCAGTTTCCTAGTCAGCAACACAAAATTTTGGATGCAGATGTATCAGATGAAATTTTGCTTCCAGCCTTCATGAGCAATGCACTCATAAATTTGCAGTTGCAATTTTAGAGACACAACTCACAATACTTGTGGGTAAAAGTTCCTTTAGGATTTTGAAAGTCTGCATGTTCTTATGCATTTATCTGTCAGTTCTCATCTATAGGGAAGGTTTACAGATTTACCTGAGATATTAACCTCCACAGACTTCAGTAATCCAGAAGACATCATTCCTAGTTATATTTATGAATTGTATTTTGACTAGGTTAGAAAAGGCATTGGAATAAGCAGAAAAACAGGCAGTCCAAAATCAAACTCAAGATGACTGAAAAAAATTACAAGAATATTGCTTTAACAGTCAAAGATCTTATAAACTCAATCCTATATTGAATTATTAACTTCCATATAGTTGCTCATACGCTTGAATCTGGGCATTCACTCAAGTGTCTGCAGAATCAAGGACTGTGTTCTGAATTCAGCCCATAAATTCAAAAGCAAGACTAGAGTCTAGAACTTTAAGAGTTGTCTCATCTAGCAGTAATAGAAATATGTGCTTCATGCTTGTTTGTTTTTCTTCCTTATATGTGTGTGTGAAATTCTCCCTTGTTACTAGTTATTTCACAGCATGAAGTGTTTTTAATTTGTCAAAATAATAAAAAAATATAAATCAGAAGTACTGCAGGTGGTGAAAAGGGTTTGGAGAGTGGGAAAAGTCAAGAAAAGGACAATCAATATTTCATCATCATACCTCCAGAGGCTTCCAAAGCACCATTTACAAAATATGAGACATTTTAAGACAGAAAAATGTTGCTTATAAAAGGCTTAAAAAAGTAAGCATTTGCCAATTTTTATTAAGAGAAAGCATAACATATATTTTCTGCTGAATAGCTGTATAGTTTAATAATTTATTACACCATTAGCACCCAAAAATAGTGGTTATTTTTTCTATTTTTTTCCCTTTGCACAGAGATGTAGAAAAGAAATACAAAAACAAATGGTGTAACATGGTGTTAGCATTTTGCTGCCCATAGAAGTCAAGAGGCAGAGCAAACAGATCTGCTCATCCCAAGGAGCCTGAATGAACTGCCCTGGTTATTTTTCCTGAAGGAAAGCTGTAGTAAGTGGATGCCTCAATGTGAGGTGAAGCTGAGAAGATGATAGGTGTAGTGAGATGGGCTGTGGTCCACTGATGCTACGATGACAGGTTTATTCTATATGTAGCACAGAGGGAAGGAGGCACATGCATTTTGGGTAACTGAAGCTTGACTTCTGTATACTCATGGGTGGATGATGCCAGTGCTGTCCTCTGTGTGGACAGAGGAGTGGGTGAATAATGCAGAAAGATATGATTTCATATTTTCTTGCATTAAATAGCTAGCTAGCTGTAAATTGCTTCTTCACTAGGGAGATCTGTAGCTGACTAATTGTGGCATCTTCTGGCTACATCTTTCAAAGTAAAAATGATGTCACAGTCTGTACCTTTTATGCCAGCTAGCATAGTCTAGCCACATCCATATTAATACAATATTTTAGACCTTAGAACAGGGAAATCACATCCAAAACGCTTACTGGGAACAGTATTTGTCCTATGCTAACTATTAAATCATGGCCAGAAACGGTTTGGAGATTTGGCCCTGCCTGCAATTCTAAAAACCTAACACTGCAGGTAATTATATTCCAGTTACCACAAGTACATCTGTGACTTGCTTAGTTTTTTTAGTGCACATGCAACCTTAGAAGGGAGTGCCTCTCACCAGCTTTAAGAGTGAGATTCAGCTGTAGATTAGAAATCCTAAATTAAGGTGTTGGCATGTAAATATCCATGTGAATGCTGGTTGTTTACACTCCAATTATGGACAGGAAAAATCAATTTGGTAGAGTTATTGGAGTATATTCATCTTTTGGTGAAGAGTGATTTGTAGACATTGACCATAGACTGGGTGCAGCCAGTCATCATAGGATAAGCCAATCACACAGGTATGGCTAATACAAAAGTAGCCCGTGAGATGCTCATGCCTTTCTGGAAGAACAGCTGGAGGCCAGATGGGATACACTGTGGTATTCCAAACAGTACTAGATGTCTATTTTAGCTTCCAGTAACTCTTAATTCTTTCCATAATTATATAAAGAACCTAGCATGGTCTTGCCATTACTACCTGCTGGGTGACTTCAGCTGAAAGGACCTACAAGTAGATGAGATCAAGCATCTGCCCATATATTTGAACTTCAGTATTACATTGAAAATAAGTATGTGCTTTAATAACATTGCTGGTTGGAAATGAAAGATTCTTTGTAATGATTCTGCTTTCATTCTAATTTATAAGTAAAGGAGATAAGCTGTGATATGCAGGAGATTATGGGAAAAACAGACCTGGACATGGACAATGGAAAGAATTAATTTCTGACTTTTTACAATAGGACCAGTTACAGTGTTACTTGCAAAGATCTCCTGTGTTATCATCTAAAGATTGGAGTTTCTCTCATCACCATTTATGAGAACATGAAAGGGAAATTTCTGAGTAGTATGGGAATGACAGCCTAGCTGAGTAAATTCTGCTCTCATTATGGCTTTTGGACAGATTCACTGCTGAATTCAAATTGTAGAGGGATCATTTGGATGTCAATTATAGATTTGTGGGTTGGTTTTTTTTTCTGTTTTGTTTGGCTTCTGTATTGTATATGTGTCAAGATGTTGGCAGTGGGGAGTCTGCAGGGGTGTGGCCTCTGTGGGAAGAGATCAGAAGCTACCCCATGCTGGACACAGCTGTTTCCATCTGGTTCCAGACAACTCTACAATGGACCCACTATATGACACAGCTGAGCCCATCAGCAAAGCTGGTGGCACCTCTGTGAAAGTGTATTTAAGAGGGCAAAAAGTGATTGACAGTCTGAAGAAGAGGGGAAAAATAGTGGCAAATAGCAGAGCAAACACCAAGGTCAGACGAAGAAGAGGTGCTTCATGGTGCTCTGTGAAGTATATATCCCCTGCAACCTATGGAGGACCCACACCAGAACAGATTACTATTTTCTGAAGGAATGGGAGCCTTTGAAGAACTCATACTGCAGCAGAGGGGTTTTTTGTACAGGACTGCAGTCCGTGGGAAAGTTAGTGCTGGAGCAGGGGAAAGTGTGAAGGCAGTGGCAGAGAGGAGCCATTGTGTACTGACCTTAATCCCCCACCCCACTTCCTCCTTGCTCTGCATGGGAGAGGAGTAGGGAGTGAAAGAGTGAAGTTGAGCCTGGAAAAGGGGGAAGGAAATGTTCTGTTTTAATGTTTGTATTTGTTTCTTAAAACACAAATATTTTTTAAATTGTCTATACATTAATATTTTCAAAGCTGAGACTGTGATAGTAATTGGTAAGAAACCTCTCTGTCATTATCTTGCCCTATGAGCTTTCTCATCCTATTTTCTTTCCCTGCCCCTTTGAGAACGAGTGAGTGAGCAGCTGGGTGGGCTTCTGACTGTCAGAGCTAAACCATCATTGTTTCAAACAGAGTTGAGATTAGCATGGAATATAATTTAATATGTACCCTTTATTAATGATTTCTAAGAAAGCATCCCTGCAAACATTACATAAGTACTGAGTTTCTTCATGATAATATAATTAACATTTTTAATGTACACTGATTACGTTGCCTAAATTAGGGCTAGAGCACAGGAGCAGCCACTTTAGGCTTGACTCACTTGTCTATATGTACGAATCTTACACCATATGAAGTACTCTGAGGGGTTATACGGCACTTCAGAAGGACATAATTTTCCTGTAGGTTTTATGTCTTATCTGAGAGTTGTAGGCACGTATCTTTCATACCTTATGACATCTGAAATGACACCAGATGCTAACAGCTGGTAAACTAAATATCTCTTTAGATTCTGCTAACTGAACAGACTACATTTCTTTGGACTAATCTAGCAAAACGTTAAACATCTCAGTATGAACACTTGCATTTAGGTAATAATATTAACATTACCCTTCATATCCAGTCCTTTGTGTTCTGGGATTGGTTTTTGTTTTGTTTTGTTTTGTTTTGTTTTTCATGAGGTTATTCATTGCACATGTGGAAGATACGAGGTCAGTACTTTCTTTAGCTTGAGAGTTAAATTTTTCATCTCTAAATTCACAAGTGGTCTTTCCAAACTGAGTTCCATTTATTGAAACAGCAAGAAATATGGTTACAATTTGAGAGAATCTATGTTAGTTGTACATCCTGGAAAACTTATTTTCTACATTAAAATGTATTCTGGAAAATTCACTCAGCCTTAGGCAGAATATTATATACACAGATGTTCTTTTTAGTTTAAAAGTTTGAGAAATAAGCTTTAAGTAAGTTGGAAGTAATCATCTTTAATTTAGGCTGTAGGTCTTTTCAGCATGACTCATACCCACATCATTATCTTACCCTTACAACATTACTAAAATACTGGTGTAATTAAGATGAGTATCTCACAAGATTTCTCCTGAGGAAATTTATTACTGAAAAAGAATACTTTCCATTTTTGACAGTATGAGACATAACTTACCTTTATTTTCATCAAACTTTCAATCTATGACTCCACTACATAGCAAAGAAGTCTTCTATATGATTAATACCTTTAAATACAATGCTAATAATTGCAGAATACCAAGTGGGTAAAACCACTGTACTACTGTATTATGAGTAACATGACTTCACAGTCAGAATTAAAATCCTTAAGAGCTGCTCCAATGTCAAGCTCTGTTTTCAGTCATCTGAAGTATATGTTATTATCAGGGAATATAAATTGAGCCAATACTTTAAAAGACATAAAAGACAAATAGCAAGATAGAGAAGTAAGCATTCATGCACATGTGCACACACACACAAATTGAACAGCCTTTTCCCACAGTTTTACAGAAGTCTTTAATATTGGTATCAAACACTAAGCAAATCAGGTAGATTAACACATGACATTCACACACCACTGAGATATCTTGTAATTGAAATTGCATTTAAAAAAAATAATAAAAAAGCTTGAAATCCACAATCAACTTCAGTGGAAAAAGTAAGCATTTTCATCCAACTGCATGAAAAGCAGTTAGCTTCATTCTGTTAAAGTTTTAAATCAACAGTGCTGGTTAGCTGCATAATCAACTGTACGACCAGTTTGTTTTATCAGCTAAAGCAAGCAGAATTTTTACATTAAGGTCTTCACTGTGTTTATAGTAATGGAAGAGTAGTGGGATTGGTGTACCTGAGAACAAAAGTTATATTTAGATTTCCTGTGGCTATTTTGTACTTGTTGCCTACTTGGTAAATGTAATTTTATGTACTATTATAAAGACTGAGATACTAGCATTCTTTCTTACACTCACTGTCTCAACATATACATGCAATCATTTCCATTACACACATAAACACAAAATATGAGGTTATCTTATGGCACTGTTATTTTGTCTGTTTTGCAAACAGATATTCAGATGATTATGATTAGGTGATAAAAGAATGCTCAGTAGTATTCCAGTGTATACTGGTTTTGACTGGAATAATTAATTTCCTGCATAGTAGCTAGTATGGGGCTATGTTTTTGATTTGTGCTGGAAATAGTGTTGATAATACAGGGATGTTTTAGTTATTGCTAAGCAGTGCTTACACAGAGTCGAGAACTTTTCCACTTCTCACAGCACCCCACCAGTGAGTAGGCTGGGGGTGCACAAGAAGCTGTGAGGTGACACAGCTGGGACAGCTGACCCCAACTGACGAAAGGGATATCCCATATCATACAGCATCATACTCAGCATATAAAACTGTGGGAAGAAGAAAGAATGTTTGAAGCAATGAAGTTTGTCTTCCCAAGAAACTGTAACACGAGATGGAGCCTGCTTTCCCAGAGATGGCTGAACACCTGCCTGTCGATGGGAAGTGGTTAATAAATTATTTATTTTTCTTTGCTTGATGTGTAGCTTTTGGTTTACCTATTAAACTGTCTTTATCTCAACCCATGAGTTTTCTCGCTTTTACTTTTCTGATTCTCTCTCCCTTCCCACTGGGCTGTGTATTGGTTAGTTGCTGGCTGGGGTTAAACTATAACCCAGTGTAATAGTTAATCCTTTAAATTTCCATTGATGTTTGCTTTTCGTATCTATTCTACAATGTGTTGCACAAGGTGACAGAGTAAGAACTGCTAGAAAAATTAGAGAGAACGAAATTGATAAAATAAAAACTATCAGTTTAGTAGAATTTTTTGGTTTTTGAAAACCTCTTGAGTTAGTATTAAGGATACTTCTGAATGTGGCTTTTGACAAATTTATATTAGAAGCAAAACACTTTGACATAAATAGTCTAAAATACAGCAGGTAGTTTTGCTTCCCCAAATTTTATTTTTATATTACAAAACTAGATAAATAATTTTATATTACATGTGGAATCTAGAACTAAAAATACAGCTATTATGACAGTTAACACTATTTGGCCTATCCTTACAGAAATGCCAAAGCAATGAAGAAAATCTAAGAGATGTGTCTGCCCTGTAAAGACATATACAACATTTAGGTGGACTATTAATTGCCTTTAAATAAACTAACTTCAGTCATTGAAATAACCTAGCAAGAGGAAACAGGATCATTGAGGTTTTCTTCCCTTCAGATTTGCTGTCCTGATTTCAGGAATTCCAAGGAATAAATAGATGAGAAGATTATATGAATAGACCAATTCGGGAATTGAAGTCTGGATTTTTTTTCCACATAGAAAAGTAGAAAAAGAGCCTTCTAACAGTTCCCTTATAGAAAACTGGAGATTGTACACTCCTAACTCTAAAGATATGACTGAAATACCATACTAACATATCTGCATTGAAGACAAACAACAAAATTGTACTGAGTATAGCAAATTTACCAACTTCACCATTTACGGAAAGGACCTTGCTTTGTTCATTGTTTCTTTGTGCAGTCTTAACCTTATGAAGTTTTAAATCATTCAGCTCAGCTGGTCAGTGTGACAGTAGATTACAGAGGCAGCACCTCAAAGCTGCAGGAGCATGATCCATTTTCACTTTCTTTTGAAGAGACACACTAGAGTTATTCCAGGCAATTCAAACGGCAGACAAACAGGGAAATCAAAGTGTTAATAGAAAGTAAAAAGCCAAATGTCTGCTGGGCCTGATTCCCTTCCAAGCACAGAAGGTTGACACTTCTTGTCCTTCACTTTTCAAGGCCGGTTTTAACTCCCTTGTAGATAAGAGACAAAGGAGTCAGTAGCATATGAGGTTCTGCTCTTTCTTCTTCCCTGAGTTGCTCCTACCTTTGTCTTCTAATAGGTATCACTTACTTTTGTGTCTTCTATCATACTTTTTTTTTAAAAAAACCCTACTTCTATTATCGGAGGCCCTTTTCCAAAATAGGCCCTGAACCCTCTGGCGGCTATTCTTTTTTTAACTGGGCTGTAGTCTTCCATGCCAGCTACTGCTAATTGGTCCCCTAGTTGCAGCTAGAGAAATAATTGGTTTATATTGGCCTCTTTGAGCTGTGATAGAGTCTTTATATCTTATCTTATTCACAATACTCCTGAATACCCATCACACTGAAAGATTCAGAGGATCACAGTTTTAAAAATTCTAATACATTTTATATTAAAAATTAGTCCTCAGAGCTTGCCTTTGGATTTGAGTAAGGTTGCTAGTCTTAACTTGTGTATTCTGTGGTGATAAAGATGGAGATTGTGTGCAGAATCATTCAAGTGGGTTCAGTGGATCAGAGGATCCACTGTGTCTCCGTTTAAGGGTCAGAGAGAGAGAGAGAGAGAGCAGGATTTTCTCTCTATTGCCCCTACCCCTCCCAGGGGAAGGATTAAGAAAAAGGAATAGAGAGAGAATAAAAAAAAAATGCTCCGCACAAGGTCGGAAGTTGAGATTGTAACAAGTTTAATGAAAACAAGATGGGAAAGGAAAAGGGAATTAATAAGAGACAAAGGAT
>NW_010187987.1:9887-19555 GCF_000695765.1 Mesitornis unicolor | reverse complement strand
GGTGGATGCTGCCGAGCACGTGGAGCTAGGCCCAGCCGTCCTGAGATGCGACAGGAAGCAGCCCAGGAAAGCCAGGAAAAGCCCCGCGAAAACCTCGGTTTTTTATAGACTGTGGCCGGAAAGGGGAGGGAACAGTACTGATCTGTGACCCCCCAGGGTCCTACAGACACCACCTGTCCTTCCCTTTCAAGCTGGTAACCCTTAAACCATAACTGCTGCCTGGCCTAGCAGAATGCAGTTAACTGGTTTTCCCATAGAAATATATGTACACCCTTCACTGAGATCCTGCCAAATAAGGTAAGGTACAGCAGGCTGGGACTATACCAAGAGAATACTTCAAGATCACAGTCAAAGCTCTGAAAAAAGACATTGACAGATTATTATTCAGAGAAGTGACAGGATGTATTGTTTGTGGAAAAAAAACTGTGGCAACATGCCTGCTTCCTCAGGTCTTGGAGCACAGCCAGCTACATTGATATTATGACACAAATGAATTTGTAAAGTACATTTAATGGTGTATCAACTTGTTTCATTTACCTGATAGCAGCTTTTTATCATTCTTAAGAGTCTGCAATTTATTCTGTTTGCTTTTCGTTTTTCTTTGTAGTGCATAAGCCATCCAAAATTTTTTGGCATGAATTTCAATCATGTTTACATTACTAGACCAGCAAATGTATGAGGATATTGCACTTTATGGGATTATTTTGGTTTGTTGTTTGTTCAGCTTCTCTTTTTATCAATGTCCAGCAATAGTGTTTTCTAAATGTCCAATTTATTTTGCTGAAATAGTAATCAACCATGCATCTGAAGTAATCAGCTTTAAGAAAATGAATATTTTTTCATGAGTTTCACCTGTGTACTTTCGTTGAAACTTGCAAGGTGTGACTTTCATTATGTTTAGTCCATATTTGGCGTATTTCCATTAAATTTTGTGAAGCCATTTTGAATCAAAATATATTTTAGCAAAATGAAGGATGAAATTCGAAAGAAGTGGGCTATCTTATGAGCTCTCTTCCAGCTCTCTCTGGACACATATACTTACACAGAGAACAATGCAAATATAGCTTCTGATATTGAAGCAGCCTGTCTGCATTCAGCTCTCTGCATTGCACCTGAACTATTAAGTCTAGCAGTGAATTTGACTCCTGGGCTCATGTTGCCTCTTCTAGATTCAAGCTGAGTACAGGCCATGGCTTCCAAGTACTTTGAATTCTGTGTTTAGTTGGGGCAAAGTCACTCTTCACTTATGTGTCAATACTTCTCATGTATGTAAACTCTCTCTACTCCTAATTTTTGAAATGTGGAGCAGAAGGAATGATGATGGCTGAGGCCCCAGCTTCAGCATAGGCCGCTCCAGCTCCTCTGTTGCTGAGATGTTGCGATCTCTTCTTGTAGCTTATGACAAGAGCATGTCCTCTCTCTTCCTCAGGAAGCACTGTTTTGCTCAACCCACAGTTGATGAGGAAAGCGATGGCCATTATTACCTACATACTCTGATAATTCCCCTCCTGAAATAGACTTTGGCTTCATCTCTTCATCAAGCAGCGTCTATATGGATATAACATATATTGGTTGTACTATTCTGACAAACAGGGTAGACTGCAGAAGGACAAAGTAGAATAACACAACATTACCTCATTTGGTTAAATTAACTGACTACTTTCAAAGAGTATTTTAAAAAGTAAAATAAATATTTCATATCTTGTTTATTTTTTCTTAAATATCTATAACTACTATTGCTATTTTAATATAGCTTGGCAGACCCTAAAATAATTCAGCATTATTTCTCAACTTTGTAGTAAGGCACAAACATCCAAACAGTGGGGTAGCTGGATTATTGAAGGGAGAACTTTATAATGAGATTTCTCAGAGGAGCACCTTATGAAAGGCCATATGAACTATTGAGGGCTACAACAAACTGTAAGGAGATTTAAAGACTTGTCTAGCTATTCTTTCACAGCTACAGGAAGATCGTGTCCTTGGAGAATTTACTACAAACTCAGGAATGCTACAACCAATTTAACAGTACAAGTGTACAAAAAGGGATATTTGTACCCTCTGTTAAGATTAAGGTCCCTCCTATTTTTGAACTACAAAGATTTTAGGATTCACTGGCATGCTATATATTAATATTTTATCCTTGCCTTGAGGATATTGATCTTAAATGTAAATTGCAGCTTCTGCACTATTCAGATCCTAAGTTATCAACAACTCAGATAGATCTGCACTTATTATAGAGGTTATTGTGAAGCTTACTTCAATTGATTCATTTTATTCAGCAAATGGGTTGGAAAAGAACAGAATTTTAGATTTTGTGACCTGAAACTATAAGTACTGAATACTAAGCTCTCTACAGTTGATTGAAATATATTTTAAACTTGATTTTATTTGTTTGGGTTTTATCTATCTATTGTGCACAACTCCATTCTGTTAAATTAAAAAGCAATAATTACTGAGATCCTAAAGGAGAAGTTGGAAACATTAGTACAAGAACACTCCTTCAAGATGTCTTTAATTCAGCGTAGCAGAACAAAACAGTCAATAGGCAAAGCAACCACCCTAACCTGAACTGAAAGCTGAGGAGTTCCATGCAACAAATTAAATTAACCATTTAACATAAAATGCAACAAACTTGAATAAAGATGGAGCCAAAACACAAAAGAGGTTGCAAACACAAATATTGTATCTCTACTATAATGACTGAAATTAAAAAATACATGTCAAAAAGAGCTGCTACTGAAGAGACTGAAGTATTTTAGATGTTGATTCCATGCAACCTAAAGTGAAGAAAATTAAAGTTTAACAAGAAAAAAAAATGTTCCCAGAGAGAAAATGTTTCATCATTCATGCACACATCATTTCATGCTCTTTGAAGTGTATTTCAGAAGGGAAATAAGCTGTCCTGTATTTTTAAAGCCACCTGGACAATTTAATTCACTCTCTTCAGTACTGAGACATATTTAAATCAGTCTGTCTTTAACTTAGGGAAGGGTTGCAGGGTTCTTCCTTGGTCCCCAACAGTACTATGGTCTAGGACATTCTAGGATGTGTCATCCTAGGAATGTCAGCACAGCTGAGTGGAAGACAAATGTTTTAGTATTGCAATGGATTTTGTGCCTGTGGGGTGATCAAATCAGGTAAAGACAAAGGTATTTGGCTAAGAATTTCTTAACTGTAGATACAACTCAAATAGAGAAAATTAACATTGAAATAACATGTAATTCATTTTGTTAGCATATATGAAATAATGATAGAATGTTATTAATGGCTTAATTATTCTTCTATGTGTTCTTAGCAATAATATGGAATGATATTTAGCCAAAGCCTCTAATAACAGACATGGAGAATATAATCAATGATTTATTTCAATATCTTTATCTTCAAGTTATGCATAGCTTTTATTTTTTTTGGTAACAAGATCTCTGTCTCCTAAAGTAATTAGTAGTACATTGCAAGTTTTGACACTGTATTGCTTAAACATACTCATTTTTAGAATGCAAGAAGCAATTACAGATTTCAGTAGTTCAAAGCACAAGCTGATTAGTTTAAAATTATATCTACCAAAAACATTCTCTCTCTCAAACTAGTCTTTTCTGTAGGTGTTGTTATGAAATCCATGCCATATATTAGAGGATTAATTTAAAACATATTTGCTTCCTAAGGTAAGCTCTGAAGAGCATGTACTGATAATTTATTTTGATGAAACAATATTTCTAAGTTTTGTTCCTGAGTACATTCTCATTTAAGGCATTGATGGAAAAGTTAAAAAGAATTTTGAGAAAACTTTCCTCAAGACCTATTTTTTTTTTAAATTTCCAATCTGAATTATTGCAGACAGGTTGATTTAATTTAAATCATAGGAAAGGATAGAAATCTCATTAGATTGATTAAACATTCTTTTTTTGTTTGGCTGTTTTTTTTTTCTCTCTGCAGTTGGAAATAAGAACTGTTCCTACCACTGTTCCACCACTGTGGCTGAAATCAGAGGAGGTGAGCTGTTCATACAAGATTTCAAGTGCAAACAAACTTAGAGCATAATATATGTCCATTTTGGATTAGTCTTTGGTTCATAATTATAGTTTTTTGTGAAGTTGTTCCCGAATCTTACTCTATTGTTTTGTCATATTTCTGAGAGATTCAGCAGTTAAACTACACCAATTTCCACAAGTTGAGTATCCGATTTTGAGGGTATTGACCCACCGTTGTTATATGCAGACAGGGAATAGACGTAATGAAAACTTGAAGAGGAAAATTACTTCTTTCAAACTTATGGTATGAATATAAACAAACTTGAATAGATCTTGAGTTAATGAAAACAGACTGATAAGGAAAGTCATTCCAGACACTTGAAACTAGTCTATCTCCTCACGTGCATATGAGAACAGGAAACTCAAGGAGATATTAATGAAACATAGAGAGACCAGATTGGAATTCAAAGTTTCTTCCTTTCTTTTGTCACCTGAGCTGGCTGGTTCTATTCTAGCTTGGGTATTTCTGCATGGTGCAGCAATCTGTCAAGTAAATAAACCCTTAAGTAATTTTATGCCTGATATTTGGTGCTCTTCTGTATAATTAGTTTTCATAGAAGCCTATTAGATTTTTTCTTTATGTCCTTGAAAGTAACTTTTATTTGGAGATGGAAACGCACAAGCCAACTGATATTTTGGTTGCAGTGGTTAAAGAAGAATAAGAAACATAGAGATCAAACCTTATCAAAAGTTTGAACTTAATTTTAATTTTTCTGATAGGTGTATATTGACTGCCTGGTTTTATTAGTAGAGATTTTTTTCCAAGCAGCAGATTCATAGTATTTTATACCTGTTGCCTGCTGTGTGTAGCAACATTTTCCAAACATTTGCTGAAATTTTTAATGCATTTGATGGTAAGAGGACTCACAAACTTAGTTTCTTCATATAAATCTTCAAGTATTTTATGCATTGCTTATTTAAATAGAACTTCTACAGTCTAGAGTCTGTAAATGATAAGTCCATGCCATCCAGTGGGAACCAAATAGTCTATCACCAAAGTTGTTCTGATGTTGATTTACCTGCAGAAGTTAGAGTACAACCTCATAAAGCAGTGAGAGTCCAAATCCACAGACTACAACAGAAGACGGTCAAAGCAGGATTTACAAGGTTACAGAGTCATTTAGATCAAAATTGATGCTCAGATCAATAAACCAAGTAAAATTAAATTCATGATGAACTCAGAGCCAGGGACAGACAATATGAAGATATGGGGATCAAGGGAAGCTCAGGTGTTATAGGGCTGCTGAGACAGAGCTGAGCTCCCACAATTTAGGGAACATCTACTTCAACTGAATTTACAGCAATACTGAGGAGGAAAAAGTGTCTTCTGCTTTCATCTCTGGTGCCTAAATATAGCTGTTAACAAAGAAGTTCACTGTTTACCTTCTTGGTAGTATTTCCAGCAACTGCACTATGAGAACCTTGCAAGCATCAGAACTGAAGGCCTGAAACTCATTACTGTTTAATTTTATGTTTACTACTGGGGATGCTCAAGACTTTTATTGGCTTAATTTTTCAGCTGTGTGTTTGTGTAACACATTATGGACAATCCAGTCTGAATCTGAGAGTTAAGAAGACAAGAATTCATCATATAATACAGAAGAAAGGGAAAGAATGGAACCTCTTTAGCTCACCTTCTTAAATCTGTGGCTGGATGGGGAGGCACAACCATAAAACACACAGTAGAAATTAATATTATAGAAATCTTCAAAATGTTCCAATTAATTAAAAAAATCCAACAAAATAAAGAATAGGAAATCTAAAAAAGAACTCTCAGAATTTAAGTAACTCATATTTCTTACAAAATAATTAACTAAAATATTAACTAAAATATACTTAACAGAAAAAAAAATCTGTCTTGGAATTTCTCATAAGAAAAACTGTCATCCTTTTAATCAACAGAATTATGTTAAATCTAATACACCTAAATTTTTAAGAGAAATGAGTAAACAATATCCTATAAAAGAATCACAGAATCAGAGAATCATAGAATGTATTGGGTTGGAAGTGACCTTTAAAGATCATCTAGGCCAACACCCCTGCAATAAGCAGGGACATTGTTGTCGGATCAGGTTGCTCAGAGACCCATCAAGCCTGACCTTGAATATCTCCAGGGATGGGGGCTGCACCACACAGAATCACAGAATCGCTCAGTTGGAAAAGACCTCTGAGATCATCATGTCCAACTATTCCTGTCTACCCACTAAACCATATCCTTAAGTACTTCATCTACCCGTTTTTTAAATACATCCAGGAATGGTGACTCCACCACCTCTCTGGGCAACCTGGTCCAGTGATCTATCGCCCTCGTATTGAAGAACTTTTTCCTAATATCCAACCTAAATTTACCCTTTTCTAGTTTAAAACCATTACCCCTTGTCCTATTGCTACATGCCCTTGTGAACAATTCTTCCCTAGATTTCTTACAGGCACCTTTCAGGTATTGGAAGGCCGCTATAAGGTCCCCTTGGAGCTTTCTCTTCTCCAGGCTGAATAACCCGAACTCTCTCAGCCTGTCTTAATCGGAGAGGTTCTCCAGCCCTTTGATCATCTTTGTGGCCCTCCTCTGGACCTGCTCCAGCACTTCAATGTCCTTTTTGTGTTGGGGACTCCAAAGCTGGATGCAGTACTCCAGGTGCGGTCTCATCAGAGCGGAGTAGAGGGGCAGAATCACCTCCCTCGATCTGCTGGTCACACTTCTTGTGATGCAGTCCTTCTGGGCTGCAGATGCACATTGCTGGCTCATGTTTAGCGTTTCGGCCACCAGTACCCTCAAGTCCTTTTGCTCAGGGATACTTTCCAGCACATCATTTCCTAGTTTGTATTGGTAACAAGGATTGTTCTGACCCAGGTGCAGGACCCTGCACTTGGCCTTGTTGAACCTCCTGAGGTTCACCTGGGCCCACTTCTCCAGCTTGTCCAAAAGCTTTAGTAACAATCTGCAAAGGATACTTTTAAGTCAATTTTGTGGTTGTTGTTTATATTTACAAGATAGGAATTGTTTACCTGACTATAGGGATCTACAGTGTAAATCTCTGTATTTATTGTAGTATTTTTAAACTATTTTTCAATTTGGTGAAAATAATAAGGTATTTCTATTATATGATCCATCTGACCAGCTTTAATTACTGTGAACAACCAGAGAGGAGCATCAGATAAGTAATTTCTTAAACTGCCTTTGCCAAAGAGCACTTCATTTTGGGCAATTCCAGCATTCAGAATATAGAGAACACTTTGGGCCTTTAACCCTGTCACAGAATCCACATGAAATACTGCAAAAACAACTTAAATAATTAATCTAAATTATACAGGACAAAATTTCATCTAGCCTCCTTTTTGTGTCTGATCATCTAATAGAAATCAAATAGCAAGTCTTCCATTGACTTTGCTGAATTTTGAATCAGACCCTAATGTGTTTCAAAAAGATAACTGCAAAATCAAGCATGAAGTGTGCATGTAAAAACGTTCTTTTTTGTGCAAAAAAGGCAACTAAAGAGGTTTTGCATGAATGCAATAAGAGAAACAGCTGAACATGTTGGCATGTAGCTCTTGATTTGAGATTTTTTTTCTATACACTTGACATGAAATTACTTTTTCCGGGTATTTCTATCCTGAGGAAAACAAAACAAAACAAAACAACTAACCAAGAAAAACAGAAGATGTTATAAGAAAAAATGCATTTAGAAAAAAGTGAAAAATAGAAAAATCCCTTCTTTTCCATAATGCTGTTCATTAATGTCAATATTGTCTTCCATGAAAGGTCAGTTTGCAAAATAAAGTACAATTTTTAAAATAACTTTTTCTGTTGTGTTTTTTTCCTCTTAGTGAACTATGTTTGGCTATTATTTTGCTTCATTACTGGTCATTATAAAGAAAAAGAAAATTATGACATTTATGTTTTCTCTACTGATCCCAGCCGACCAAAGGAATATTCCATGCTACACAACATCATGCTCAACGATAGAATCTGGGGGAAGAAGGAGGAAGGGGGGACTTTTGGAGTTAACGGCATTTGTATTTCAAACTAACCGTTACATGTGATGGACCCTGCTTTCCTGGAGATGGCTGAACACTTGCCTGTTAATGGGAAGTAGAGGATGAATTTTTGCTTCGCTTGTGCGGGTAGGTTTTTGCTGTTTTGTTGTTATCTCAACCCACAAGTTTTCTCATTTCTACCCTTCCAGTTCTCTCCTCTAATCTGGTCTGCTGTTCAGGACTATACTGGAATATCCTTGTAAGTTTTTGTTCTACAGCCAAACATATGTCTAACAATGAGACATATGAGACAATAAACATATGTCTAACAATGAGCTCTTGGTCCAATGACTAAAGAAAATAGGTGTTAAGTATTGCTTCTTTTTTCCTAAATAGTCTCAGCTGCATTCTTGGATTATGTATTCCCAGATGCAAGCCTTACATTTGTCCAAGTTGAACTTCATAATGTTCCTGCTAGCCCACTCATCCAGTTTGTCCAGGTCTTCCTGGAGGGTGGCTCTCCCTTCTGGAGTGTCAACTACCCCACTCATTTTGATGTCATCAGCAAACTTCAGGTGCTTGCATTTAAAATAAGAAGAATATAAAGAATTTTCTCAGAGATCAAACCAGCGGTCTATCTAGTTCAACGTTACATCTCTAAAAATAGCAATACAAGATTTAATTCAGGCAAACTGCAAAACCTACCTACTTTTTGTGGTACCTTTGTGGTACTGAGAACTTTGCCTCCTTCTGTTTTATGAATGAGTAATTTGAAAAGAAGAAATTACATCCTGAAAATGTTTCTCTGTTGAGATGATTACGTATGCATAAATTCCATTACGGATGAAGGGTGACAGTTTTCCAAATAACAGGTGTTGAATGGTCCCATTTACATTTACATAAGAAAGCTCTAAAAGCTGCCCAATGTAGTTAGAAATGGGAGGGGCCCATAGCTTGTTCTTGCTTGCCAACTATTTTATTCTACTTATGCCATTTTTCAACACCAGCACAGAAAATTCTCCATCTCATTCTCTTAGGAAGACACAATGGAGGAATCCAACTTTTATCACAAATTCCTTCTGCTGCCAGAAGAATTTCTGATATAACACATACCTTCTACCAGAAATTAACTCCTGAATTTCCTTAATCTTCCTGCTTTTTTTAATGATTCGCTTGCAACTCCAGATTTCAAAATATCAAACTAAATACAAGATAAAGATTTATAACTTAATTCACAGGAGTACCCATTTTATGACTGGGGATTGTCTTTGAAATAATGAAGTGACAATTCTAAACTTTATCAGAGGTCTTAGGAAACAGGTTAGTTAAATATCTAAGAAGAACAATATAGATAGAGCTGGTCTTGTCTTGAAGAAGATAAACCAGATAACCTCTTGAAATTCCTTCAAAAACCCACCCTCTGTGAACATTTCTTCTAATGTTACACTGCCTCTAAATTTTTGCTGGATTGTCTTTAACTTCCCTGCAATTTCCCTAGAGAATACAGTAGGAAAAATCAGCAGTGGTTCCAGACTTGCTGTAAAAACAAATGAATCACCTGAAAAAAGTTGAAAAGTCTTCTCTGTTATCCATGTCATGATGATGAATTTCAGTCTTCTGCCTAGATATCTTATAAAAGAAAAAAAGGAGGTGGGGGGAGAGGGA